>NC_081410.1:537902253-538206419 GCF_030272615.1 Cryptomeria japonica
ATATGGCAACAGGGAACTTGGAAAGCTAGACAGAAATACAAGATTCCATGTAAATCAAAGATTCTCCATATGAAGGGCTTTTTGATAAGCCAGAATGAAGAACCTATAAAAGGTCAAATGTAATTTAAATGTTATTAATTTGACTGGATCGATGGTCCCGAGCAAGGCCGAAGGTTTTCTCCTCTCCGCCCTTTCCTACCGGTGCCTGCACTGAGCGGAGATTGTAATATTCTTTATCAATAAAATACGACTTAGGCCTTTTTACCGAAAAAAATATAATTTAGATATTTAAATGTAAACGAGATGGATTAAAGTTGTGTATTTTAAAATTAGTGAATGACGGATTTTGATTTATGTGTGCTAAAGGATTATAACTAAGAATTTGACATTGGATTATTAATCAGTAGCTTTAATATTGATGAAATCAAAGAAGCTTGACATATAGAATGTAATTGTACTAGCAATTTTATCTAAATGGTTAGATTTCTTCTTGATTAACAGATTCCATTATAAGAAAATTAGGTTTTCAGCACTATAGTGAGTTTTTAGTATGGGCAATTAGACTCTCTTGCCTCAGTTGGAAAGATGTTAAGCATGGCTCATAGCCAAGGTAGATCCTTCTTACCTTAGTGATTTTGTAGTTTTGAGATACACACTAAGCAATATACATGTTTTGAATGTTTGGATAGTGTGCATTATTTGATCATGCCACATCACATCTCATCTCATTGTGTGTGA
Source organism: Cryptomeria japonica (assembly GCF_030272615.1). Lineage (NCBI taxonomy): Eukaryota > Viridiplantae > Streptophyta > Pinopsida > Cupressales > Cupressaceae > Cryptomeria > Cryptomeria japonica. The sequence continues at coordinate 537,902,992 of NC_081410.1, forward strand.
GGATTTGAGATGTAACAAGTTAAATTTTTAGTGTTGAACCTCAAAATTGGTCCATGTTTGTATAGTGGATCCATTCATTTTCTTACAAAGTCATTATTCTTTACTATTGATGGGGCCCATCTTTATTTCCTTGTCATTTTCTTTGAGGCTCCTTGACTAGTACCACATGGCATTTTCTCATGGTTTATGAAGAATAGATAAAATATTTTTCCCTCGAAGTAATGCAAGTTGTCAAGTATCACCACCTCACATCCCATTTAACACCCTATGAGGAATGCAAGTATTCCTTAACCAATTTTAGTAGCAATGGAGCCTACAAAATATTATTTGAAATTGTAGACACCTAAATCTATCTTATCCTATCACCTCAAATGCCCAACCAAGATCAACAAAGACACACATCCTTGAAATACCTCCAACATTATACATACACTAACCCATCCATGAGAACTACATATTGTTCTTCTCCATGCACCCATCACATTTCTCTTGGTGGCAATTTGGATATCAAACATTAAATGCATAAAACAAAAAAAAACATAAATCCAAGGATCAACATGTTCCATCAAAAAGACATGCACAAACAAAGCAAAATCCAATTCAAAGGAAAAAAATCTACATCCAAAAGGGCACAGAGGGAAAAGAATCAAAAATCAAAATTAAATACCATTCAGATTCCCAAATTACTCATAGAAGCAATACATCTAAAATCACAATCCAAATTGGCATCCAAACTTGCTAACCAAAAAACTTCCTATAGGCCTAAGTCCTCTAATCCTCCATCTAAAAATCTCCCATCCTCCAAATATATCTTGGGCCTTTATGTTCCAAAATCCATTATCATAAGTACTTCATCATCCTCTTTCATCCATTTTGGGTTCCTATGTCTCAAAATCCACATCTGCTTTTCCATCTAAATCTCAAAATTCAAAATACACTTCATTTTAATAACTCCACTAACCCTCAAGGTGTGTGTTAATGTTGATCTTGCCAAAATTTTCATCCATTCATCCACAAGTATTCCAACCATCCACCCATTATAATACATCTATTTTTCATCCTTCTACCCCTCTCATTCAAGCCTTTGCATAAACTCTTATCCATCTATATCTTCCAACCTACTTCACCATCATTTTACCAATGTCTATGAGTGTACCTCCAATTGTCATGATATAATGGAGCACATCTTCAAGGGATATCATCCATGGAGCTATATGTTTGAGTCCTTCCTCCTTCTCCCATCACCCATCCTTATCCTCATCCTTACCCATCCTTACTATTCCAAAAAAGAAATAATGAAAAAATAAAAAAAGTAAAAAAGAAATCATTCATCCAATAGTGAAAACCACTTCTTGTGGCAACTTGGGCAAGTACCATGATGAAAACCTAGTAAAAAATTTTCATTTGTAATCTCGTATCCTCTTTTACTCTATAGTTTAGGGAAAGCTTAATCCATCTTAGGTACCACATCCTATCCATATCCTCCATTATCTCTCATTCCCTATCTATCATCCCATCTAAATGTAGCCTCCCTTCCCTCCTTTATCTTAATTAGCCTATTCATATTCTACCATATATTATCCCTCATCCAATCCAACTCCATCTTCATTTCCAACCTCTAATATTATTTATCCAGTTCCTATCTTCCATCTTATCTCTCATCCTATCCAAGTGTGTTATCCTTTTCCACCTTGGATCTTGATCAAATACTAGGGATAAAATGTTCATGCATTATTTTAGACAATGCAAAAATTATTTCTTTCACCATCCATATCATTTATGCACCGTCCTTTCATCTCTTGCACTTTTTACCATCTTCCATCCTCAATTACACTACAACTAGTGTGAGGCCCATCTAGTGTCTTTGCAACATAATCCTTGGAACTCCATCCCTTTATCCTTCATCTACCATCCTTCTATCTCCTAATACAATCCATCCTCTCAATCCCTTTATCTCCCATCTAATAAATTCATCTATCATTCCATATTTTTACCAATCCCTTGTCTTCCCTTTTCATTGGGTCTTATTCATTCCTTTATCCTATCCTATCAAATCCTTTTATCCTCCTTCCAATCCAATTCATCTAATCCTATCCCTCTATCCTTTCATCATTTTATCATGCCTCAGTTCTCTCTTACCATTGGTTCCTATCCATTTCATTATTCTAACCATAATATCCTTTATTCAATCCAATCTTAATAATATCCTCCATCCTTGCATCCTTTTACCATGCCTTGGTTCTCCCTTTTCATTGGTTCCCATCCATTTATTATCATATCTTCCCCAATACATATATCCTCCGTTCAACCCAATCCAATACAATAAATCATAATCCATACAATCCAATCTTGCAATCTATCTCATCATCCTAAAGAGTCCATTTATTTTGACCCCAATCATCTGATAATCTATTGGTCCACTTGAATCCAATTATCATCATAGGGATGCATCCTTCATAATCCTAGTGTTTTTCTTATTAGTAAAAAGATAATATTTAGGATGCACGTTATTCATATTGTTAACTTTATATCCTAATTGTCATCATTAATCAATCAATCACTTGGTTTTTATCTTGACTTGAATTGTAGTATTTTTTTGCTTATGGTTTGTCATGCATGCTTTCTTGTTGCTTGTGTGTGTTATCAATATTTGCATTGATCATGGTATTTGAACCATATGAACTATATCACCACAAGAGCATCATAGTCTTTCATGTAATGGTGTTATGAGGCATACATTTATATTTGACCTTTGGATCACATACTTAGCACATTACCACTTTGGTTTCTTATACTCCAGTGCATAGCATCTATTACTTTCATTTAAACTCTAGTTTGTTAATCTTTCTTACATAACCCCATGAGAGAAAATATTGCATACAAGATTATATAATTTTATCATAATGCATGGATCAAATAGACATGCCACAAGATAACACAAGATATACCTTAGGAAAACCCTCAAGAGTGAAAAAACAACCTCTAAGAACATCCATGATCCATCTATTATTCATCAAATAAACAATGCATACACTTATAGAGTTCAAATGAATACTTATGAAATATCAAGCCTCTCTATTGCATCCTTGATGTGTCCAAGCATGAATCCACACATCCCATGCCATGTTTCAAATAATATGACATCTCACTCCTTAGAAAGGCTCAATAATATGACATCTCACTCACACACCTAACCTTAAACAACATGTGTTTACTTTTATAGACTCAAGCTCATACAACTATAACCAAAGTGGTAAGATAAAGCCATGAGAACATAAAATAATTGATACCACATTTACTTTTTATATGAGAAAATTAAATACTTTTCCCAATTAACGTAACACTATAGTGACACCCACCCATATTTTGTGTAATTTTAATGACTAGAACTTTACAAATAAAATAATAAAGACTAAAATCTAAATTAAAATGAAACTTTCTATAATTTAAAAACAAGTTTAAGAGTAAAATCTAAATTAAAAAGCAACTTTCTATTATTTTTTGATAGATGCGCTTTCTATTATTATTATTTATTAAATATGAAAAAAAAATCTAGATTTAAAAGAAACAAATCTCAATTAAAGAGCTCCTCAAAAATGATAGATTTACGGGGAAAGAAGGACCACATAATCATGATAGCTTATATGAGTAATTTATGCTTTGATGGAAAGGTTATGATTACCTGTAAAAGTGGCAGAATCCCAATCAAATATAATATCACTTCGCACACTTTGTGGGTCATCTTTTTCCAAATCTTGAGCGACATCAGGAAGAAAGTTTTGAGTTTGCAGAGGAACAGAGGTGAAAGTCTGAAATTGAATATGGGAGGAGATTTAAGGAGGGAGGAACCGGACAACAAATCCAGATGGAAGGACATGCCAAAAGTTTGGGCGAAGCTGGAAAAAGGTTCCCTTACTAGTTTCATGGAGAAGTTGGTTGATTACGACAAAAGTAGGGTTAATCTCGCTGTCTCCAAAATCTCTGAAAATTGGTGTAATGGGTCCTTTAAAATCTATGTGTTAGGTTCAAATTGGACGTGGGCCTCATCACGACTGTGATAGGTATGCCCCACTCTGGGCTTAATTTCTTTAGAGATCTCAAGGTTTCCAATAATGCGGTAAATTTGTTCCCGCATAAGGAAAAGGAGAGGGCTAAAATTGGAAAAGCCACAAAAGGTTATTACGAAGCCTCCAACTTCAAGAAAATCTAGGGCTGGGTTTTGAATGCCATGATAGAATATATAACTATTAAGGGCTGCTTTTATAGGGCCCACACTTATCACTTTGTGTTATTAAACCACTTTAGACATGAGAAACATGTATCCCTGCCCTACTATCTCTCTAGGTCCCTTTCTAGGTCTCTCAATAAACACAACAAGAATCCCTCGGATTCGGTACTCCATTGCGGGCTTTTGCTGCTCATTTATGAGCACTGTAAAACCCTTGCCATGTTGGAAAACAAGAGTTATCCTCTTCTCCAGGGAAAGGTAAGAGAATGCTGGAGGAAGGGGAACCTAGCAAGGAGGAGGCTACCTCCATAAAAAAAAGCAAGAGTGCCATTGGGATGAAAGTCCATGAAGATAAGAATGACACAGAGGAAATTGGAAAAGAGGGTAGTGAAATGGAAACGGACGAGTCAGAGGTGAAGACAGGTGGAAAGATGAGGAAACTGGAGTAGAGCATGAAGAAGGTGAGAACGAGTCCGACAATGATAGCCCAATTCACAGTGCTAGCCCTAGCAACGACAATAGCCAACCCATGGTGGATGTGGATGACAAGGATAATGAGGAAAAAGATTTGAATTCTGAGAGGGAGAAGAACAAGGAACCTGAGAAGGATATGGCAAAGGATAGTTTGAGTGAGGAAAAGGAAAGCGTTGGAGAAGGGTTGTTCTTGGATAACCTTAAAAAACTTACTGAGGCCAGATTGGGTTATGACAGATGGACTTATGAACTATTGAAGAACCTGGAGAAAAATGGGAAACAAATGGATGACAAAAGGAAGGAAGATGATAGGGATCAGAAGCAATGGAAGAAGGAAATGGAGGAGAAAGTTAATAAAATGGTTGCTCAGATTAACTTGCTGGAAGAAGGGAAAGTGGCGATGAAAAACCTGCTGGGTATTATCCTGAATATATTATCTGCTGTCACTAAAAACCTTGAGGATATCTCGAAGGTCCTTGATAATTCCAATTGTCCCAAACTGGTGGTGGAACTTGACATGCATGAAGATGCTATCGAGATTGGAAGTGGTGAAGCCACTCCGGGTGGAGCTGGAAAGAGAACTAGAGCGAGTGTTAAGAAAGTTGTTGCTGTGTCTGCTAAGGAGATCCCTAATCTTAGGGAAAATATCAAAGACCTGTATGGGATTATCAATAACTTGGTTAATGCCCTGAAAAATATTAATTAGTTTCTTTTGTCGGGTCTGGCCAGATTTTGCTGGTTTTTTGGGGCTTTAGCTGGTTTTCTCTAGTTATTTCGCTGGCTTTTCTTGGGTTTGTTCCTCCTAGTTGCTTAATGCTTTCATCTTGTAAGGTTCTCTTGTAAAGGGTTTCGGGGTCCCTTCAAAACCTGTTTTTACCTTAATAAAAAACAAATCTCAATTAAAAAGCAGCTTATTATTATTTATTAAATATAAAATATATATTTAAATCTACATTAAAAAAACTTGTAATTTAAAAAATTATGTTTTTAAATCTAGATTTAAAAGAAACTTTTATTTATTTATTTTTTGCATTCTAAGATAAGACTAAAAATTATATTTTAAAATCTAGATTTAAAAGAAGCTTCCAATTTTAAAAATTATGTTTTTAAATTTAAATTTAAAAGAAATTTCTATTTATTTATATTTTGCATTCTAAGATAAGACTCCAAAAAATTATATTTTAAAATCTAGATTTAAAAGAAGCTTCTAATTTAAAAGATTATGTTTTTAAATTCAGATTTAAAAGATGTTGGAAGTGAAGTCCAACAGACTCCTTCTCCTTTGCCGCCAAATCCATTGGCCTTTCAACTTCTCCTATGAAGTTCTTTAAATAGTTGTTTGAATATCATTTCGATGTGTGTTTGAAGCTACTTGTTGTTGTGTATGTAAAACTAGAATTTGGTCATAATAAAATTGATTCCCTTGCTTTGAGTGGGATGTAGGCAATCTATCGAACCATGATAAAATTGTGTGTTTCTTTTGTCTCTATCTATGAATTCTCTGTGTAATTTGTGCACTTTAATTTTGCATTTAATCCTAGCAATTGGTATCATAGTGAGGTTGGTTCACTGTTGAGACTTCGGTGGTTGAAATTCTGAGATCATGGAGGAAGCGAAGATTGAGAAGTTCTCCGGTCAGAACTTTGGATTATGGGAGGTGTAGATGGAGTCTTTGGTGATAAAGCAAGACCTTTCACTCATGCATGAAGGAAAGGCAAAGAAGCCATCTACGATGGCTAATGATGATTGGGAAAAATTAGACAAAAAGGCAAGAGAAACAATCTTTCTCTCGATGTCCAATAATGTTCTCTTCAATGTCACAGGTGAAGCGACAATGAAAGTCTGGGATAAACTAACAACCATGTATGCAATGGCATCAGCTGCAAATAAAGTGTTTATCATGAAGAAGCTATATAAGCTTAAGATGAGGGAAGGTTGCGTAATGGAAAATCATATCAATGAATTTAATACATTGATCAGTCAAGCAACTTCGGTGGGAATGACACAAGATGATGAAAGAAAGGTTGTTCTTTTGTTGTGTTCCTTACCTAGTAGCTAGGATGGGGTTGTAATAGCTGTTAGTACTTTGGTATCCAACAAAAACAAGTTCATTTTTGATGATGTAGCATCTACTCTTCTCACTGAAGATATGAGAAGGAAAAATCAAGACTCCTCAACGGGTGAAGCTTTAACAGTTGTGAGCAATGACAATAGAGGACAAAGCCATAATAGAGGCATAAATAATTACTATAAAAGATCACAATCTGCAAGGAGATCGAAGTCAAGAGGTAGAACTAGTGACTGCTGGTTTTGTGGTAAATCGGGGCATATGAAAAAGGATTATAGAAATTACAAAAAGGCACAAGAGAAGGTGTGGGACAGTGAAGCTAATACCGCCTATGAAAAAGATAATAGCATTCTCGTCCTTTCAACCATTGACACTATCTCACATTCATGGGTGCTCGATTCCGGTGCATCCCATCATGCCACTTCATGCACGCAGGCATTCATAAATTAGCAAGAAGGTCAATTTGGAATTTTTTTCCTTGGGGACAATAAAGCCTACGAAATTATTGGCAAGGGTGACATTATGTTACAGCTAGAAGGAGGAAAATAGTGGTTGCTTAAAGATGTAAGGCATGTTCCAAAATTGAAGAGAAATCTAATTTCTATTGGTCAAATTTTTTATCAAGGGCTTCATGCACATTTTCTATTGGATACTTGGAAGGTAACCCAAGGTATCATGTTGATTGCCAAAGGTGATAAAGTTGGCAACCTCTATGTATTTGAGGGTCGTGATGGAGTGGGAGCTACGATGACGGTTGAGGACAACGAAGCAAGCCTTTGGCATCAAAGGCTTGGACACACGAGCAAGAAAGGATTCCATGTAATGCTCACACACAATCAGCTCCCGGGTCTCAAAGCTGTGGATTTAGGTTTTTGTGAACATTGCCTTTATGGCAAGCAAAAGCGGGTCAACTTCTTGACGACCGACAATGAGAAGAAGGGTACACCCTTGGAATTAGTTCATTCAGACATCTTCGGGCCTACCGAGGAAACCTCAATTGGTAGAGATAATTATTTTGTCACTTTTCTAGATGATTGTACATGGAAAGTGTGGATTTATATGCTTGCAAAGAAATCAAAAGTTTTCTCAAAATTTAAAATGTTCAAAGCTCTTATTGAAAATCAAATTGGACACAAGATTAAGTGTCTAAAAATGGATAATGGAGGAGAGTTTTGTTCCTCTGAATTTGATTCCTTTTGTGCTGATAATGGTATTCAAAGAATTAAAGTCATTCCATTTACACCTCAAGAAAATGGAGCAACAGAGAGGTTAAATAGAATGATTTTGGAGAAAGCACGGTGCATGCTTTCCAATGCTGGACTGGGGAAAGAGTTTTGGGCAAAAACTTGTAATACAATGGTTTATTTAATAAATCAGAGTCCCTCTTCTCGATTGGATTTTGGTATTTCAGAGGAGGAATGGCTAGGTAAGCGAATTTCTTATTCCCACATTCGGGTATTTGGATGTGAAGCCTATGTACATGTTCCAAAGGAAAAAAGAACAAAACTGGATCCCACATCTCAAAAATGTATATTTGTGGGTTATGGTGAAGGACAGTTTAGTTTTTGATTATGGGATCCTATTAATCAATAGGTTATTCGAAGTAGAGATGTTGTCTTTCGCGAGCATATGTTCCCATCTTTGCAAGCAGAAACAAAAGACAATAGAGATTATATTCCATTCTCTATATTCGACAATGGTGACACCCAGGGATTAAGCAAACTCAATTCACAACCCGGTTTGCATCAAGTGGGAGCTCCTATCAGTCAAGAGATTAGTTCCTCAATTGAACATGGAACAGAGGAGTCAAACACTCATATTAATTCTTATGAAGATGTCAGCCACAGTCTTATGCCCTCCTTTGCTGCTTGGGATAGTATGTTAGACAGAGATAATTCACACACAAGAAATTATGGTGCTTTGGAATGGGACGATATTATTTCAACCCCTGCCGCCAACAAACTACTCTCCACAAACCTGATAATAGTGTTGACCGACAACACCCTATCATCATCACGCTTGTTAATAGTGGCAGACTGGAACATAATACATCGCCTTTGCCCATCGATTCAAATATTATCACTGACTTGCATCAACCGCTCATGAGATCGCCAACACAAATTGGCTTTGTTTCGGTCAATAAAGGACTATTGCCCCATGCTCCTTTACCATAGTCAGTGATGACATTGGTTCCACTAGGTTCACAATGTGGGCAATCAAACATGATATTGCAAGGTTCCCAATAATTTGACCAAGTTGAGAAAATTGAAGGGCGATTTGATGTTTTTAACCGACCAATAGAGGGTCGGGTTTAAGGGGAACCTGCACTAAAAGCGATGGAAATGATAAAAAAAGAGCAAATAATTATTAATTCACAAGATCAACACAGAAAAAGTGTTGGAGAATTGGGCGACCAAAATAAATTACAAACATCTACAAGACAGAGAATAATTCCTTCCAAATTTTTAGATTATGAGCTCCTCTTTGTTAAAGAGGCAGAGCCCACTTTATTACTCTCTGAATATATAAAGCCTACAAATTACAAAGCCGCTATGAAGGATGCCAACTGTGACAAATGGTAGGGTGCAATGCGTGAAGAAATGGATGCACTACTAAGAAATCAGACATGGGATTTGGTGTCTTTTCCGTCGAACAGGAAGGCATTACATAATAAGTGGGTCTACAAATTAAAGGATGAAGATGGTGGTTAGCAACGCTTTCGTTCTAGATTGGTCGTAAAGGGGTATGCTAAAAAACAAGACCTCAATTTTAAAGAAATTTTTTCGTTCGTATTCAAAATGACTACCATCTGAGACATATTGAGATTGGTTTCAGCATGGGATCTTGAGCTTGAACAATTGGATGTGAAGACGACATTTATCCATGGCAGCCTTAATGAGGAATTATTTATGCATCAGCTTGAAGGATTTATCAAAAAGGGTCAGGAACATCTTTATTGCAGATCGAAATAGAGTTTTTACGGGCTTAAGCAAGCCCCAAGATAGTGGTATCTCAAATTTGATAAGCTTATGATTGATTTCAAGTTTACTCATTGTGATTTTGATCCTTTTATATATTTTAAAAAGCTTCCCAATGGCGAATTTGTTATACTTCTCCTTTCTGTGGATGATATGCTAGTGGCTGGCACAAGCATGAAAATTGTTCGTGAGCTTAAATCTCACTTAGCTAATAAGTTTGCCATGAAAGATTTAGGGGCAGCGAAGAAAATCCTTGGGATGACTACTCTTCGGGATAGGAAAAATAGAGAACTCAAGATATCTTAACAAGACTACATTAAAAAGGTATTGGACAGATTTGGTATGGCGGATGCTAAATCTATATGTGTCCCTTTAGCCTCTCATTTTTAGTTGTCTTATCAATTGTGTCCAAAAACACAAGAAGATAAGGAGTTTATGGACAATATCCCATACAAATATGTAGTTGGGAGTCTTATGTATGCTATGGTGTCTACTCATCCGGATATTGCTCATGCTATGGGAGTGGTGAGCAGTTTTATGTCTAATCCGAGCAAACCATATTAGGAGGCGGTCAAGTATATTTTACGGTATCTCAATGGTAATTCATATTTTTGTTTATGTTTTAGGAAGGGCAAGGCACACTTGCAAGGGTTTACTGATTCTGATTTTGCTGGGGATTTAGACAAACAAAAGTCTACTTTAGGTTATGCTTTCACATTTGTTGGGGCAATGATCAATTGGGCTTCTAAATCGCAACATACAATTGCTCAATCATCTACAAAGGTTGAATACATAGCTCTCTCTGAGGGAGCCAAGGAGATGGTATGGTTGCAACTCTTGTTCAACGAATTGGGTTTGAAGCAATCAGATTTTGTCTTGTTTTGTGATAATCGCAGTGCCATCTTTATGACTAAGCATTAGACATCTTAGCTTTGGTAAAAACACATTGATGTACTTAGTCATTAGGTTCGTTACATGGTCAAAGAGGGCAAGTTTTGTGTAGACAAAATTCAAACTGAGGAGAACCCAACTGATGTGCTCACCAAAGTTGTTAAATGGGAGAAGTTCAAGTTTTGTCAAGCTTCTCTCGGCCTTTCCAACATAAGAGAGCAGGGCTGAGTGGGGAAATCTACTTGTGCAATAGTTCGTTGGCCTTCAAGTGGGAGGTTGTTGGAAGTGAAGTCCAACAAACTCCTTCTCCTTTGCTGCCAAATCCTTTGGCCTTTCAACTTCTCCTATGAAGTTCTTTAAAGAGTCATTTGAATATCATTTCGATGTGTGTTCTGAAGCTACTTGTTGTTGTGTATGTAAAACCAAAATTTGGTCATAATAAAATTGATTCCCCTTCTTTGAGTGTGGATGTAGGCAATCTGCCGAACCACAATAAAATTTCACATTTAATCCTAACAAAAGAAACTTATATTTTTGTTTTGCATACAAATAATTTCATATTGTAAAATGAGACTAAATTCTAATAAATATTAACCATATGAATACTAAAATCTAAATTAAAAAGCAACTTTCTATTATTATTATTTATTAAATAAAAAAAATTATATTTTTAAATCTATATTTAAAAGAAACAAATTTAAATTAAAAATCAACTTATTATTATTATTATTATTATTATTTTTGGAAAAAGTGGCAAGCCGCTGATATATATATATATATTAATAAGATAACTGATTCAAGAGCTCAAAAGGGAAAGAATCAGGAAGAAAACCCTATGTCCTTGCTTAGATACAAAGAAAAGAGAAGTCGGGGCTATAAAAAGGGACCCCCCAAAGATCCAAAGGGAAAAAAGGGCCTGCCCATAGTACAAACCTCATAGAGGCCAAAGTTGATAGTAGCGGGACAGGGACAAGACAAATCTAAAAGAAACCTTAAAAAACTACCCCCACAACCGGATATAATGAAAACTTGGGGAGCAAGATTCCGATTACCGGAACATAGTAAAGCTACCACAACCGGTTGCCGATTGAATTATATCAAAACTTTAATACCGATATTCCTTTCGTATTAACTGGTTCAAAGAGCCTCTGTTACTGGTACTGCCCAGCGAGTTAACAAAATGTCTCTACTACCGGTTCTGTTGTACCAGTGGAAATAAAAGAAGAGACCAAGTAAAGCTGCCACAACCGTCGCCAGATGTATCATACTAGAACTTTACTATCAAAATGCTTGTCATATTAACTGGTTCAAAAGGAGCCTCCATTACCGGTTCAACCTAGCTGGTTAAAAAAACGTCTCTACTACCGGTTCTGTTGAACTAGTGGAAATAAACGAAGAGACCAACACCTGTTACCTGAGATAGTTAATATTGCACGTAGGCTTATAATTTCACAACCTGGCCATCCTCAATAGTTTTAAAAATGGAGAGCCATCCGATGTCCATAATTATGCTTATCAAAACAGGTACCGAATTTACCCTCTTCTTTACCCATCCATCGGCTGGATGTTTTCATCTTGATGTTCTTGCACCATGCCCTTGTCGATTATGGGTGGAATTTGAGCTGACCCTGCAGCTTCATTGGAGCCTTGCGATAGCACTAGCCCTAAGGCAACATTCAAATCCGGCACTACCAATTGTAGGGGTGGATTCACCTTGGGAGGTTCAACATTCAACAGAATTAACAAGGCGTTCGACTATTTCTTAACCAAAGTAACCAATTCCTACCCCATTTCCCTACGGTGTCTATCCAGAGCACTTTGGACATAAGAGAAGTTATGCATCTCCAACGTATGTTTAATGTTATCATAAATTAACACAAAGACATGTCTGGATAGGAGGAAATGCTGTGGGAAAATGCCTCTAATGTGGGTGTTACCCTCCCACAAGTCATATCTTTGGGTTGTAAGGAGAAGTTTATTACTGTTAGGAATCGAAAGGACAACTGAGAGTGGGGGGGGGTGAATCATTTGTCAATAAATTATAACCCAAAACAAATTATCCCAACTTAAAACTCAGTGCCGGTAAAATAGATTAATAGTTATAGTATTACCGGTACAACTTAATACATGAAACATAAAGCAAAACACATCCACAACACTTGACACAAAGATTTTGACATGGAAAACCTGTAAGGGGAAAAACCACGATGGGAAACCTTACCCACAATCAGATTATACTATTGCAGATAGTAAGTGTATACAATAATGGGGTCTGCACATGCAGAAAGGCCAACCGCCTAGAGGTCACTTCTCAATCACAAAATAGGAGTCACACTGACTACAATTGGATGGTTAAATCCAATAACAATGTAATGCTTCAGTATAGCATCTACAATGTTGGATTTAGTACCGGTTTAAGCTCTGACCATGAGTGTCAAATACCTTCATAACCTTTCCTTCAACCTTCAGATAATATTTATATGATTCGCACAAGGATCTGCTTATTTTCACTCTTCACAATGATTTTCAATATTCATACACACTCATATATTTCTACACTCATACATCTTACAATTATTTATACAAAAACTAAGACCTTATGATTAGGTTGGCTCCCTAAAGATATTACATTTACAAAATAAGTCTTGATGCGATACAATGTGTCAATTCAATACATTTACACATTATCCAATCAATAAACCATTTCCAAAACGTGTCATGCTGATCTAGAACATGATATCTTGTGTCGGTGCATAACTTGGACCTATTTGTCAGTAAAGGCAAATATGTGAACCCAGTCAGACCAATAAGCAAAATGCCAAATGTAAACATCCAATCCATGTCTTCGTCATAACCAAATGATCTCCAGATGATACTAAGTCATCATCACTGTGGGTGAACCATATATCCTGTCAGTGAAGCATATACCGGTGACTATGCATAAGCCAATATCCATACTGGTACCACAATGTGTCAGTTCAACAATAAACCAATATAACTAGAGTGCCAAATAAACAATGTAGACCTCCAGAAAGATAAGTGTTGACATCAATGACAAAACCAATGCAACACATGACGAAGTCATCCATAATACCAATAATTACCAAGCATAAATTCATGCTTGACAACTTTGGTAGCAATTAACTGAAGCATTGAAAGGGATTGGAGCAAGTCAAAAGCATTTGACCAGAAAATAGAGATAAGTTGTGAAGGGAAGATGGCCTGTCTTGCCTGGGGAAACATGATTTCTTAACCAATCACCCGCTTGATGCTCCTCTTGATCTGGTATGATTGAATTTGGAATACTTGTCCCAGAATAACATCTATAATATGATCCGTGAAGGTTCTCTCCGACTCTTCCACTGCTAAGAAAACTTTGTAGGTGTGTAGCAAATACTCCGTGTGCTCTCTGCGACATTTTGCGCAAGTAGATTCCATTTGCAATCTTCCTTCTATTGAAGTCAACGAGCCCTAATTTGGAGTTCTGTCTGTTTTCCCTCTTCAAAACTTGTGTTATGCACAAACCAATTTAGCTTGCAAGGGAAGAATGCCTTTTAGGTGGAGGAAGTGATGTTTAATAGTCGACCCGACCATCTATATTGTAATTATGAACTCTTCCTGCTTGCAATAATTCACAACTTTACTAAACCATGAATGAGGCGTTATCGGATTACATCTCACACGTGCCAAGGATGTAGTCATATATGCAAAGATGACAAGGGACTAATTTAATACATTTAGCACATGCGACCATGCTAAGCGATTAATTCACCCTGGTTCGAAGTTATTCTTGCAAGTGAATTTAAATGACATTGAAGTGATTAACCATTATTGTTACCATGTCTCATCACACACGAAATATCATCCCATAGAATGTTTTTTAATTATGAAAAATCCTTTAACTCATGATCGTCCTTGATCGATTCAACTTGAAGACCATCGCAACCCATGTTTGCAAGTATATCCGTCATCTTATTACCTTCCTTATAAGTGTGCAAAATATGAAATGCTTTGAATGATTCTAGCAAAGACCAAACTTGTCCGAGAACATAGTTGATCCTCCAATTTAATGTTTTCGTCTGTATGCATATGTGTGTATGGTGAAAATGGATAACAATAAACAACAATATTGAAAGACTAAATGAATCCAACCACAAAACCCTAGCCTAACAATGAACAAAGATCCACCATAACATATGAAGATAACCTAAGACAATGCAAAATAACTCAAAATCACAAAGATTATACCATCACATGTCCAATAGGGTTTTGATCTCCATTCTTCCTATCTCCATTGATCTTGCTTGATATATTTTCTCTCAGATTTTTATATGCACAAGAGCTCAACAAAGAACGGAATGTGGTTGCAAGTAGGATCGTAGTGTAGTCAATTGCATAAAAGATCATTAGCATGTGTCATTAGGGTTTGACAATGAAGAAAGCATCTCCTTAAATAGAAGACACAATATGAAATGGAGGGTTAAGATTGAGAGGTGTAAAAAGAGAGGTCGGCTAGGATTAGAGGGTAGGTAAAAGAAATAGTAAAATAATGAAAGAGGTAGGTAGTGCATGAATTAAGAGATGAATGACATGTGTCATGTGTAGAAAAAGATAATGAATTAATTAAGTAAATAAAGATTTATTTAATTAATAGAAGAAGTGGGATCAATTAAATAAATAAGATATTTATTTAATTTAGGAAAGGGATAATTTAAATAAATAAATGTATTTATTTAAATGAGAAATAAGACTAAAAGAGGATAAATGAATTAATTAAATAAATAAAAATTTATTTAATTAATAGAAGAATTAGGCTTAGATAATTAAATAAATAAAATATTTATTTAATTAAACTGGACAATTTTGAGTGTCTACATTTTGCCCCGCCTGTCCAACACAGACGCGCCTGGCACTGACATAGACGCGGTTCCGCGTTTTTGCATATTTCAACTACCCTATTCCTAGCGCATTTATTGCTACTTAGCATGCATTAATGACAAAATTTGAAATGCGTGAAAGTACGAGGAGGTTTTCGGGTACTTACCGGCTCTCCTGCATCTGCTGGTCGCTGGAATTGGCGAACGCGATCGAATCTATGAATGAAAGCCATCGCTGCTGACTGCTACTGCTCTTTTCTCGCTCTGCACTGTGATCTTCTAAGGGTGTGGATGACAATGAGGATGTCTTTTGCCCGTGGTCTATCTTATAGCCTACCCTAGCCCTCGTCTTCATTTCCCGAGTCAGTATTCTTCATCCCGTGACTTTGTCACTTTATCCGATCAGTCCATTCTATCCCGTCTTTCTTATCGAGAGATTGTCTGCAATCTTTTCAGACATTTTCATCCAATCTCTCGAGGGGGCATATCATTCCCATTCTGGGGCAACTCTGTATCAGTTCATCTTATCTTCTTTGAAACAACGCGACAAGCCGCATTGTCTCAAAGAGGGGCAAAATGTAGACACTCAAAATTGTCCAGTTTAATTAAATAAATATTTTATTTATTTAATTATCTAAGCCTAATTCTTCTATTAATTAAATAAATTTTTATTTATTTAATTAATTCATTTATCCTCTTTTAGTCTTATTTCTCATTTAAATAAATACATTTATTTATTTAAATTATCCCTTTCCTAAATTAAATAAATATCTTATTTATTTAATTGATCCCACTTCTTCTATTAATTAAATAAATCTTTATTTATTTAATTAATTCATTATCTTTTTCTACACATGACACATGTCATTCATCTCTTAATTCATGCACTACCTACCTCTTTCATTATTTTACTATTTCTTTTACCTACCCTCTAATCCTAGCCGACCTCTCTTTTTACACCTCTCAATCTTAACCCTCCATTTCATATTGTGTCTTCTATTTAAGGAGATGCTTTCTTCATTGTCAAACCCTAATGACACATGCTAATGATCTTTTATGCAATTGACTACACTACGATCCTACTTGCAACCACATTCTGTTCTTTGTTGAGCTCTTGTGCATATAAAAATCTGAGAGCAAATATATCAAGCAAGATCAATGGAGATAGGAAGAATGGAGATCAAAACCCTATTGGACATGTGATGGTATAATCTTTGTGATTTTGAGTTATTTTGCATTGTCATAGGTTATCTTCATATGTTATGGTGGATCTTTGTTCATTGTTAGGCTAGGGTTTTGTGGTTGGATTCATTTAGTCTTTCAATATTGTTGTTTATTGTTATCCATTTTCACCATACACAATATGCATTAATAATTAAAGAGGAGTCTCCTTCAACAACAACTTTTAGGTAATCCGATTTCTTTGCGAGGATCAATCCTTCCAATAACGCTTGCACCTCTACCACATTATTAGTTCCTAGAGGCAATACAAAAGATTTGAATGCTTTTAAATTGCCCATATGATCCCTGATACAAAATCCAGCCCCTGAGTCACCTGGGTTCCCTCTTGATGAACCATCGAAGTTAATTTTGACAAAATCTCGATGAGGGGGTTGCCATGAAATGTTAGATCTATCAACCTTAATCAATTTATTAGAAGATGACAAGTTGGAGTTAGATGGTGATAAAATGTGCTTCCAATTCCTGATAATGGAAGAATCCCAAGATGAAAATAATGAAGAAATGTTAAAATGGGAATGAACATGAACATTAACTAGGTCTAAAACTGAATTCTCAATGACTTCCAAAACTTTATCAATAGACAAAGACACTTTCCTAAAAACTCTTTTATTTCTTTCCCACCAGATGGACCAAATGACTGATGTTGGAATGATGTGCCAAATACAAGAAAAGGTGGAGGAGGTAAACAGAGTAGGCTAGGACTAAAACAAATCCCAAATTATGTTTGGCAGAGGCAATGAAATTTGCAGTCTATTCAAAATGAATAACCAACACTGTTGAGCAAATGGACCCTGAACAAACAAATGGTCAACTGTTTCACTTTCCTTATTACACACAACACAGAGAAATGGTTGCAAAATTTGCAGATTGACTAGTCTATCACTAGTTAATATTTTTTTTTGAATTGCCAACCAAGAGAAGCAACCTGCTTTAGGAAAAACCTTGTTATTCCAACAAAATTTAAAATCTCTTTGGTTCTGATGTTGTTCCATCACATGTTGTAAAGTTGCATATCCATTTTTAACTGAAAATACACCTTGTTTCGAAGGAGCCCAAAAACCTTTATCCGATTTATCTCAGAGGAATACAATCCTCTGATCCAAAAGGTTTTGTAACATATGCTTTTGATTAATATCAATGATAATATGAAAAAAAACTTTCTAGATCGCTTTTCCTAAATGTAATTCAATTTCATTGATATAGTCAATGAGTTTCTCACCCCATACATGAGTGAGAATAGGAATTATTTCTTGCAGATGTTGACATTGTGCTAATGGAGGGTGTCCATTCCATGGGTCATTCCAGAAATAAATTGACTCCCCATTATTAACTTGCCAAGAAATATACGTGGTTACCAATTCTCTGGAGGACATCATAAAGTTCCACATTGTAGATCCATTTGGAGGATTAGCAATGGTGAGGATTCTCAGAGGGTTTGAAGAGTCTAGATACTTCACTTGCATGATTTGACACCATTTTGCATTAGGCTTGGAGTACATTTTCCATACCAATTTACCTCCAAATGCTTTATTCCGTTTGGTGAGATAACGTAGTCCTACTCCTCCCACCGCCTTTCCATGTGACATATTGGTGAGTGAAATTAATGGAATTTTCTTTTCTTGTGAAAGATTACCCTTCCATAAAAAGCTTCTGATGATTTTTTTGATCTTTATGACAATTGATTTTGGAGCCTTAAGGACAAAGATGTAGTAATTAGGTATGGAGGCCAAAACAATTTTGATAAGGAGGATGCAACTTGAGAGAGACAACCATCTGACTCGCCAAGCTGAAATTCTTGATTTAATCCTTTCAAGCACATTTTCCCAATAAGATGATTTATTAGCTCCCATGAAGAAAGGAATACCTAGGTACGAGCAAGGTAAATATTCTAGTTTGAATCCCAAAATTTTATTGATGTTTTTGCTAATTGCAGGTTTTGTGTTAAAGATAAATACCTTTGATTTCTAAACATTAATTTGTTGACCTGAAATTGATGTGTAGGATTCCAAAACTTTCTTTATCTGATTAGCCTCTGCTATATTGGATTTTCCATATAGAAGAGTGTCATCAACAAAGAGTGTGTGTGTGACTGAAATGGGAGTATTGGGAATGAGGATACCTTGCCAAGTGCCCTTTTCATTATTAATTTTGATCAATCTACTAAGCGCTTCTACCATGTTGATGAACAAGAAAGGGGATAGTGGGTCTCCTTGCCTAACACCTTGAGTAGCTACAAAGAAACCTGAAGGTGTCCCATTGATAATGATTGAGAAGAATACTCTTGAAATACACACTCTAATCCATTTACACCATTTATCAGAGAATCTAAATTTGTGGAGAACTTTTAAGAGGAAATTCCAATTTACCCTGTCATAGGCCTTCATCATATCAAGCTTGGCAATAAAAGATGGCATTTGGGCGGTTTGGACAGAGTGGAGAACTTCATGTGTAACTAATGATCCTTCAACAGTTTCCCTCCTAGGGATAAAGCCCCCTTGTTCAAGTGATAAGTTTAGGAATGAGTTTTTGCAATCTTCTATAAATGGCCTTAGTGAGAATTTTATAAATGGTATTACACAAGGAGATAGGCCTAAAATCCACAAAAGTTTTTGGTACTCTACCTTTGGGCAGAATTGCTACATTGGTAACATTGAACATCTTTAGCACCGAAGCACTTCTTCTCGACTCTTTAAGTGCTACCAACAAATCAAAACCTATGATATCCCAACATTTTTGAAAGAAAAGGGTTGTATACCCATCAGAGCCCAGGGCTTTATCCGGGGCAAGTGAAAACACCACTCCATGATCTTCTTCAAGAGTGAAAGGTTTCATGAGATCCTCATTGTCTCATTAGGAGATGATATTTGGGATAACATCTAAGACTTATTGTTCATTAGATGTTGACTGTGTGTTACTAAGGGGAGGAGCAAACAAACTTTTGAAAAATTTCACTCCTTCATCTTGAATTTCTTGAGGTTTTGTCAACTTACTACCTGAAATGGCATCATTAATCTCAAATATTGAGGAGGCCACTCTTTTTTCTTTAGCTGACGCATGAAATAATTTTGTATTCCTATCTCCTTCTTTCAACCAGAGTTCCCTAGACTTCTGCCTCCAGTAGACTTCCTCTCTCTTACACTGATCTTCCCATGCTGTCTGTAGATGTTTTTTCTTGTCATAAGTGGCATTATCCATGTCCTATATAATGATATGATCTTGGATTTCTGCTAGCTCTTTTGCCACCTTATCCTTTTCCTGGAAAATATTCTTAAAAACTGTAGCATTCCATACTTTAATTTGAGATTTAATATACTGCATTTTCTTGTAGAATTGAAACATTTTATTTCCATTATGAAATGGTGCACTCACCCACCATTGACAAAGTAGGGGGAGAAAATGAAGATGTTTGAACCACATCCTTTCGAATTTGAACGAAGTCCGATCAACACAAGGTGAAGTCTTGGGAGAGATATTCAAAGAAATGGCAAAGTGGTTTGAGTAGATAAGAGGGAGAATCTCTGATTCAAATTGGAAATTATGTACCAACCATTGTTGATAAATAAGAAATATATCCAATCTCTTAGCTATTTGTGAAAAGTTCTTTCTCCTATTTGTCCATGTAAAAAAACCCTTTTTTGGCACTATATCTATCAATGCATTATCGGAGATAAAACCCACAAAATATTCAATAGTCCTTATTGGAAGACAAATACCCCCTCTTTTTTCTTGGAGGGAGACAATAGCATTGACTTCACCTCCCAAAATAATATTGTGATCTGCAAATTGATTGATAGCTGCTGCTATTGTATTCCAGAGCCTCTTTTTGTCAAGTCTACTAGTGGGTCCATAAACATTAAATAGCATGAAAGACAGATCAAAGTTTTGAATATTCAATAGCTGCCAATTGTTCCCTGTGGTTACTATTTCTGCATTTATTGTTTTAGGGTTCCACATAACTATAAGCCCTCTTGAAGCTCCCTGAGTCGAGACATGTAATGATTTCCATTTTTCCCACTTGTGAATAGTGTTCTGGAATGTATCCTGAGAATTCTTGGTTTCTTGTAATATAATGATATCAGCTACTGACGAATCAAGTTGGAGCTTAATTCAATTTCTTTTGTCAAAGGCATTAATGCCTCTGACATTCCATGAAATGATTCTCATTGAAGATGAGGAGAGCAACATGCCATCCTCGACCTTTTAATGATAGTGAATTTACCATCTAAAGTGGACTGAATGCCAGTTGCTGTTTCCTCTTTCAATTTGGTTGATTTTGGTTTTCTCCCTCTAGGTTTTGGTGAATTAGATATCAGAGAGAGGCATGCGGGAGATTAGGAGATTGACAGAGATTGTGAGAAATCATATGGGGGATCTTGTTGGCTTTCACAATCTTGTTGGTGAGTATTGCCCTCTACATCCATAATACTAGGCAGAATGTCAAAATGAGAGTCCTGAGAGCCTGTAGACATAATTGTAAGGTGATCTGAAAGCAATTGATCATCCTCATTTAGAACCTCTTCAACAATTTCATCAAATAATTGGGAGCCCACCGAATGTAACATTTCATTGACAATTTGATCTAAGTTATCTAATGATTTTTCAACCTTGGGTTCGTCATACCACTGAATTGGCCGAACTGAGCATAGCCAATCATTATCTAATTTGTAGTACCCCTACCCTAATCAGATTTTTAAAACTGGTTTGACCTTGGTTGACTTTTTAAGTGGCTTTCTTGGATGGTTGATTTACCATGTTGTAATGTTATAGTCACGTATTGATGCTCTGCAAAAAGGATTAGAAAATCTGTTTGATGGCAACACACACAAGAGCACAAGAAACAAACGTTAGTGTTAGCAACAAAAGATTATCCTAAACAGGCATATCAAGAGAGATATTAAGCATGAAATAGAAAGCATATAAACATAAAATGAAATAGCTAATCAAGATGCTCATAGTTGCTCCTCCCTTGTTCCTCTCCTCTCCAAGTCCCAAATGAGTGTAGCTCTCAGCAGCTTTTTGCACTATGGATGCTTATGGAGGATTGAGATTTAATACTAAGCTTCAAATATGAAATGAAAAGCTAAATACTATGCTAGAGTAGATAGTGATGCTATGAAAAAGCTCTATGCTAATGCCAGTATAACAACAATACTCTAAAATGCTTCCTTTTTTGCTTGAGGAGAAGGGTTCTATTTATAGAAGAAATGGGGAAATGAAGGGTTAAGATTGAATGGTTTAATCAAGGGCCAAGTTTGAAAGTTGGGGATCCATGTGCACAATTGGCACCAATAAAATGGTGACAAGTGTCAACATAGGATTGGGTTGAGAGAAGAGGTTGGAGGCATTAAAGGCCTGAGAAGACCTCATGGTTATCTAGAAGGTAAGGGTCAAGTCTAAATTAAGATTACCCATTGGATTAAGAGTTAATCCAAGGATAAACCTTTGTGCAAATGATTAAGAGATAATCATGGTCAAAGCATTAAAGGCTTGATGAGACCTTTGGGTTGGGTAGAGGTTGAGTCAAAACAAATGTTTTAACCATGTGGGAGGGTTGAATTAACCATTAATGGTTATTGGAGACTTTGGGGATTAAGTGGTTGAAGGTTGAAAGCTTTCAAAGGTTATCAAAGACTTTGAGCCATTTAGTGGTTGAAGGTTGGAAGCTTTCAAAGGTTATCCAAGACTTTGAGGGTTAATTTGTTGAACACACAAAGCATTAATTGCTTTTCAAAGACTTTGGAGTCTTTGAGAAGTGACTCCAATTTGCTTAGGAATGTGACAATATTTAGGGGATGGATTAGGCTAATTAGGAAGGGTTTAGAAGAATTTAGAAGGGGTTTAGGCATGCAAGTGGATTTTGTAGGAAAATGCAAGTGGGAGAAATTTTGGTATTTTCAATTAAAATAAAATCATTTATTTCAATTAAATGGTGTAATTTGCATTTGGATAAATATTCAAATAAATATTAATTTATTTAAATGAGAAAAATGAAGATAAAGCATTAAAATGCTTGAAGACTTTGAGGGAAACCATTAAAGGCTTGAAGACTTTAAGGAAAACCATTAAAGTCTTTAAGAAGACTATAGAAGGAAGCCATCAAGTTTGAAGACTTTAAAGCCATCAAGTTTGAATACTTTAAGGGAAACCATTAAAGGTTTCAAGTGGGTGAGGATAAATAGGATTTTAAATAAATAATTTATTTAAAATAGTTGTGCAACTTGCTTTTGTAGGAAAATACAAGTGGGTGGAGGATAAAGGTGATTTAAATAAATTATTTATTTAAAATAATTGTGCAACTTGCTTTTGTAGGAAAATACAAGTGGGTGGAGGATAAAGGTGATTTAAATAAATGATTTATTTAAATGTGAGAGGTGGGATTTTGGGGGATTTAAATAAATGTTAATTTATTTAAATGTGAGAGAATATTTTAATTAAATAAATATGATTTATTTATTTAATTAATGGTCTGAATTTGGTTAAGTGAATTAAATCAAATAAATTGAATAATTTATTTAATTAATAGGAGAAGAGGGTTAAGATGAATTAATTAAATATATTAATTTAATTAATTATTAATTGATGGTTAAATAATCAAATAAATATTAAATATTCATTTAATTAAGTGGACAGATTTATGTGACTACATTTGCCCCTCTTTGAGACGGTGCGGTTTATCGCGTCGTTTCAAAGAAAGAAAAATAGGTGTGAAGAAATGCCCCATAAAATGTAAATTTAATGGGTGGTATGCCCCCTCGAGAGATGGGCCGAATTTTTTTGAAAAATCGGGCGATCTCTCGAAAAAGAATGAAAAGCGGAGGGGAGGTAGAATAGAAGAAATTAGAACTAATGATGAAAGAATGGGAGAAAATGGAGTGAATATGAAGAAACAACAAGCCAACGAGTACCCTGAGGTCATGCAAGAGATACATAGCAGATGTAGTGTGGGGTTTGGATTGATGCTATACAATTGATCAAAATTGGTTGGACAATCTGGTGCAATCGGTTTAATTGCCTCGGTCAAGTCAAAGCGTGACAGTTGATGTCAGTTGGTCGCTTGGACATGATAAAGTCTGAGTAAGTGAATCAAAGTGACCTGATGTGACTTAGACAATTGATGTAATTGCCCGATGAAGTCAAGGTATATGAAGCAAAATACTCGTTGAGACGTAGACAATTGACGTAATTGTCTGTTGGATTGTGTTTGATTGGTTGATCAATTGATAGTATGTGCGTGTGATGGATGGTTGTGGGGAATCATGGCAACCCCGTTGAGACTAGGTCATTGTGATAAATGCCTGATGTAGTCTAGGATTACCATAATCGATTACCTGTTGAGACCCGAAGATACTTGATCAGAGTATCTGTTGATAGTCTAGGTGTGTGAGAGTCGATGTATCTGTGTAGATAGAGTAACTGACTTAATTTTGTCGATGAGTGAGGATGGGAAGCGATGAAGGGATTAGGATGATGTTGATGATCAAGATAGGGAGGGTGAGGGGGGATTTGATGTTAGATAGAAGATATGGAGGACTAGGATCGAGTCCTATGGAAGAAGATGAGTAAAATAGAGTATGCATTATTATGACTATGTATGCATGATATGCAGCTATTATGAATGTATGGATGGATGGAATGCAACGAAATGCAATATATACAGATGAGATGGAATGATGATCCATGGTGCTTTATTTTTCATCATTGAGCTTTAAAATGTTGTAAGAAAATACAAGCAACTTGACATAAAGATTCAAGATGACCAGAGTATTTCTTACATGGATTTTGATATAGCAAGTTAATACAAGCAACTTGATATAATGGATCAAGTTGACCAGAGTATTGCTTGCGGAACAGATAAGGATTATCTCCTTTCATGCATGACTTGGAACGTCCTCCTTGATCTTAGGCTGATCATATCCTGAGACAAGTGCATACCGTAATAAGAGATAAAACCTTTATCCAAATTGGATGAGGAGG
Organism: Cryptomeria japonica; assembly: GCF_030272615.1. Taxonomy (NCBI): domain Eukaryota; kingdom Viridiplantae; phylum Streptophyta; class Pinopsida; order Cupressales; family Cupressaceae; genus Cryptomeria; species Cryptomeria japonica. The sequence continues at coordinate 537,927,724 of NC_081410.1, forward strand.
AACCAAAGAATGAGCATTGTACCTGTAAACAAACAATATATACATAAAGAATAAAGAATATGGATCCTTGGTAATGGTTCATGCTCATATGGTCGAGATATACGCTGTAGTCAGCAAGCCGTAGTGATCTATGACTGCATTTTGCATAAGATCATGTAGCTTGGTGAACTTCCCACGTAGACACCATTAGTACATGCCCCAGAACTTCATCGGAAGTAATGCGCAAACGATACAAAACAATGCTGAAAGATCCCGATACAGATAAACAAATGATTGTATTCATAAATCAACCAAGTATTTGATAGCTTAACAGAATTTTCTTGTCAAAGAAAACATCATCTTGTCTTTGTTTTGGTAAGGAAGGATGCATCCTTGTTTTAAAGACAGTTTTGGATTGTTGATGTGGATTGTGTGGTTGTTTGGTAAATGGTCATTGTGTGAGTAGTTTGTCGCAATGTTTGTTTTGGTATCTGCATGGATGAGTATGTACAAGGTGTTGCCATGTTTTTGTGTGATTTTTCAATGGTTTTGTCGATGTTTTTGGATTTTGAATTGTTTTGAATGTTTTTGGTATTTTTGCGAGATATTTTTGAATGTTTTTGGATTTTTGATGATTGTTTGAATGAAGAACTTAATGAATCATAAGACAATGTAGAATCCACTTCCATCAATAGGTTAAAGGCATTGCCCCCAGTTTTAGACATGACTATGAAAAAGCGGGATGCAAGATGTATGGAGTACTATCATAATTGCAGAGGAATAACAAGCCATGGTTGATGGATGGATGGATGTATGTATGAAGTAGATGTGATCGCCACAAGTCTGAAAGATAATGGAGCCATAGCCTTTACGAGTGGCGCCTGTTTGCTAGGTTTTCACCATCGTTCTTACCCAAGGTGCCACCGGAGTGGTTGTTCACCGTTTGGATGCATGATTTTTCTTTACTTTTTTGAATGTTTTTGTATTTTCTTTAGGACATTTTTGTGAATGTTTTTGGTATTTTCTTTAGGACATTTTTCTGAATGTTTTTGGTATTTTCTTTAGGACATTTTCTGAATGTTTTTGATATTTTCTGATATGTAGGGGAGCCTGATGCTCTGTACACCTCAGGTATAAAATCTTTTGAGGTGCATGCTATTGATTGGATCTGCAAGCGGTTCTCCTTCTGAAGTAGCCAACTGATATGCCCCGGACCCGAATACAGCAGTGACAACATATGGGCCCAGCCAGTTTGATTCAAACTTGCCTTGATGTTCTCTATTTGGTTGGTTGCGAGGATTTTCTCGAAGAACAAGATCACCTACCTCAAATGTACGAGATCTAACTCGGTGATTGTAACTTCTACTCATGCGCTGCTGATAGGCTTTGAGGTGATTGTATGCAGCTTGTCGCTTCTCATCAAGTAACTCTAAGTCCTGAAGACGGGATACTCTGTAGGCTTCATCATCGATGAGATTATGCAAGGAAACTCGTAAGGATGGTATCTCGACCTCAATAGGTAAGATAGCTTCGGCACCATAGACCAATGAATAAGGAGTTGCACCTGTAGGGGTTCGAATGCTAGTTCGATATGCCCATAGCGCTGGATTCAATTGAACATGCCAATCACGACCGACATCATTGACTGTCTTCTTTAGGATTCTCAATATGTTTTTATTGGATGCTTCGGCCTGACCATTGCCTTGTGGGTAATAGGGAGTGGAAAAGCGGTGTTGGATATGAAATTTCTCACAAAGTTCACGGACATCCTGATTTTTGAAAGGAAGACCGTTATCTGTGACAATGGACATGGGCACACCATACCGACAGATGATGTAATTGAGGATGAATGAGGCGATCTGCTTGCCGGTGACTTGGGTAAGTGGAACAGCTTCAATCCACTTGGTGAAATATTCGGTGGCGGTAATAATGAATTTATGGCCATTGGATGAAGATGGATGGATTTTACCCACAAGATCAAGACCCCATTGACAAAAAGGCCATGGTGTTGTGATTGGTTGCAGTTCTTGAGCTGGTGCATGTATTAGGTCGCCATGAACTTGACATTTTTTGCACTTCCTAACAAAGTAGTAGGAATCCTTTTCCATAGATGGCCAATAGTATCCAGCTCGCATGATCTTCTTGGCTAGTGATGGACCACTTGAGTGAGTCCCGCAAATTCCTTCATGTACCTCTTCCAAAGCCTTTGTTATCTCATCTTGTTCCAGACATCGAAGGAGAGTACCATCAAGACTACGTCGGTATAGGGTTTCAGCAATAATGGTATATCGAGCAGTTTGGCGAATGAAGGTTTTACGTTGATTATTTGATTGGTTGGGAGGAAGGGTGTGATCGCGAAGATAGGTGTAGAACTCACCGTACCATGGGGATTCAGAACTGACAAGGCAACATATCATTTCAGATTCAGGGATATCATAAGCGGGGATCCAAAGTTGTTCTACCAAGAACTCGTAGCGTGTTGAATTCTGTGGAAGATCTAAGAGAGATGCGATGGTAGCCATGGCGTCAGCAGCTCGATTCTGATCTCTTGGTATCTGCTCAAAAGTGATAGTAGTAAATGATGTCTTTAGAGTGTCCACCATTTGCTTATATGGCATGAGTTTATCATCTTTGGTCTGATAATCATTAGTTGCTTATCAAATGACCAGTTGTGAGTCGCCATATACTTGTAGTTCTTGTAATTTCCATTGTACGGCTAACCTGAGTCCTGTGATCAAGGCCTCATACTCTGCTATGTTGTTTGTGCATGGAAATGTGAGCCTGTAAGACTTCGGGATGCTATCACCTTGAGGTGTGATAAACAGAATGCCTGCCCCCGAGCCGTGCCTAGTGTATGAACCATCAAAATATAGTTTCCATGGTTGTGCTTCTGTGATCATGAATATCTCTTCATCTGGAAAATTTGAAATGAGAGGATGATCGCCTATGAGTGGTGCATCGGCCAATTGATCTGCAATGACCTGACCTTTGATAGCTTTACGGTCCACATACTCGATGTCGAATTCACTTAGAATCATTACCCATTTAGCCAAGCGACCTGTCAATGCTGCTTTGCTAAGTAAATACTTGAGTGGATCAATCTTTGCAATGAGTTGCACCTTGTGTGTTAACAGATAGTGCCTCAGTTTAGTGGCTGCCAAGATTACTGCTAGGCAAGCTCGTTCAATAGGTGTGTAATTGAGTTCATAGCCAACCAGTGTGCGAGAGATGTAGTAAACAGCACACTCTTTACCTTCTTCATTATGTTGTGCCAGTAGCACACCCAGTGCTGTACTTGTTGCTGAGATATAAAGTAACAACGGTCTACTTGGATCTGGTGGCGTCAACAAGGGTGGATTCATGAGATAGTCTTTAAGTACCTGAAATGCTTGCTGGCATCTGTCATCCCATTGGAAGCGTATGTTCTTGTGTAGCAGGTGTGTGAATGGGTGACACTTATCAGCCAATTGTGCAATGAATCTGCGGATGGATTGAAGCCGTCCTTGTAGTGTTCTTAGCTGACTGATATTCTTTGGAGGTGGCATGTCCATGATTGCCTTAACCTTTGCTGGATCGACCTCAATGCCTTTGCTTGAGACAATGTATCCTAGAAGCTTCCCAGAGGTCACTCCGAAGACACATTTCTTTGGGTTGAGTCGAACATGGTATTGTTCCAGTCTATCAAAGATTTTATCTAAGATGTGAAGATGTCCTTCTCTAGTAAGTGATTTTGCTAGTAAATCATCCACATAATCTTCCATTATAGTATGCATCATGTCATGGAAGATGGTGGTCATTGCTCTTTGATAGGTCGCTCCTGCATTCTTTAGACCAAAAGGCATTACATTCCAGCAGTATGTGCCCCATGGACATGTGAAGGCTGTCTTATGTTGGTCCTCTGGTGCGATCTTTATTTGATTGTATCCTGAAAAGCCATCCATGAGTGAAAGCATGGCATGTCCTGCTGTCAAATCTACTATGATGTCGATATTTGGTAGAGGGAAATCATCCTTAGGACATGCCTTATTTAGATCTCTGAAGTCAGTACAAATGCGGATGCCCCCTTTTGGTTTGCCAACTGGTACAATGTTGGAGATCCATTCTGCATAATCAATTGGTCTAATGAAACCAACATCCAGGAGTTTCTTGAGTTCTGTTTTGACTAGCACGGCAATCTGAGGATGCATCTTACGAAGCTTCTGCTTGACAGGTTTGGCTCCTTTTGCTACTGTGAGATGATGCATGACTAAATCAGGATCAAGCCCAGGCATGTCTGCATATGACCATGCAAAGTTGATCTGACGCTGTTGGAAGAACTCTATAAATTGAGGCTGTTCCTCTGGAGTGAGAAGAGATGCCAGATGTATGATATGAGGATTTTCAGGAGTCTCCACATTGTATTCTTTGGTTTCCTCGATAAGAATCGTTGATCGTTCCTGTTGTGTACTAGCAGGGAGGATGTCAAACCCTTCATCCTCAGGCACCTCAGAGAGGTTTTCACCATTGGATACGCTCTTTCTTTTTACTTTTGTCGGATCAAATAGTGCCACAGTGTGGTTTTCACTGGAAGATCCATGTTTCATTGTTATATTTTTGCAGCTGAAAGGTTTGGCATTCGCCCCGAAGTATGCTGCGCTATTAAGTTCAATGGCGAATCCAGCTTTGTGATCCCCGCTTGGTAGATTATCCCGTAATTCCAAAAAGTCAATGATAGCCTCATCGTTTTGGAAGAGGTCAAGACATGGGGGATTTGGTTGGTTCCATTCGATGAGTTCAGGGTGGACAATGGGCATTACTTCATCGACTAGATTAAGTTCGTTAGAGGTATCAGTGAGGGTCAAGACAGTGTGGTGAAGGTCGTTGATGGTACTTTCCCTGTCAGAATCAGGTGTAGGATGAGACGTAGGGTCTGTGGAAGATGTTTCCAGCTCAAGAACCCAAGTGGTCTTTATCTGTGCTTCTCCGTAAACAGGGATGTCTTTGCATGGTGGAGGTGGTGATGTGTCTTCCTCATCTGAAGTATTAAGCTGTATAGAATCAAATTCCCACTCATGTGAGTCGGTCTCTGAATCACTTTCCAGCATCCGATTGCTATACCATACTGGGATGTCTTTAGAATTAAACACGGCAGGTGTGATTGGTTGATGTACCTTTGTAGTGATCGGTGCTACAGGAAGTTTGAAGGGGATAAAAGAATCTGACACAGAAAGTATCGGCAGTGTTGACTCAGTGGCTTCTGCAGGAACTGCTGGTACCATAGATGCTGCTGTGGATTCTGATACAGTTGCTGCTGCTAATGGTACTATGGATGTAATGGCTGTTGCGAATGGGATTACTGGTTTGATTGGTGGGATGATTGGTATTGTAGATGGTGGAGTTGTGAGCCTCGATGGGGCAGTGGGGATAGTGCTTGATGGTGCTTTGATTATAAAAGGTGTCCTCTTTGTAGTAGGTGGGCAAAATGGTTTGCTGGGTTTTCCTTTGAATCTGAGTTTAGGAAGGACTTCTTTTTCAAAGCCTAGGCCTGTATTACCTTTGGGCTTGAACTCTGGCAACAGCGGTTCCTGTCGTCCTTGTTTGCAGGATCCCAAAGCACTTTGACCATCATACCCCATTCTTTGCATAATGAGGAGGCCTTTGCCATATTGTTCCGTAGGAAGTGTAACTCGCGGTATGTCAGTGGTGATGGGATCCTTATAGATCCAGTCCGCTAGGTCCTCATCTTGTGTTTCTTCCTCTTGACTCTTTCCAAGGATGAAAGGCGTTAAGGCACATGCTGGCGTGTTTAGTGGTTGCTGGAGCAACTGCTGTGGTTTACCATGTGTTCTAGGAGAAGTGGGCATTTGTCCCACACAAAAGAGCTGACTCAAGTTGTATTCTCCAGGACCTTCCTCTGCGACTTTCATTTTAAGCTTTTCTTGCTTGGGCATAGGGGTGTTCGAACTGGCAAGAGAGGCAGGATTTACATATGATGTGGAGGAAATGGCTTCCCTATTATTAGGAACAGTAATCTCTGGTTGATGGCTGATATTATGGCAAAATGCAAAGGGATTTGCATCGCCCAGGATTGTGATCTCTACACCGTTATGTGGGAACTTGATACATTGATGGTAGGTAGATGGAACGGCTTGCATGGCATGTATCCAAGGTCTCCCTAATAATAGATTATATGGCAGAGGAAGGTCCAGAACCTGACAGATGATGTGCTTTACCACAGGGCCTACTCGGATTGGTAGTACCACAGCTCCTTTGGATGAACGCTCTGCATCATCATAGGCCTTGATGGTGATCTTCTTGCGAGGATCCACTGATTCTACTGCATAGCCCAATGCTGTGACCAACTGTAGTGTACAAATGTTTAGGCCTGCTCCATTATCTATCAAGACTCGCTTGATCCTGTGTTGGTTGACAAATCCTTCAATGTGTAGCGAAGCGTTATGAGGTTGTTGGAAGGAAGAGTTGTCACTTTCGGAAAAAGTGAGACAAGGTGATGACTTTAGAGTTCCAACCATGGCTTGAAATTGGTCCGTGTTTAGGTTTGCAGGGACTAACGCCTCTTGGAGTGCGTGATCCAAGATTGTTTTATGAGAGGGTGATAGACGCAAAAGCTCCAAAATGGATATAAGTGCAGGGGTTTTGTCTAATTGTTCCACAAGATTGTATTGCTTCGGGATAGAGGTGGTGCCCTGTGGAGCTGCCTTTATGGTAACTTTGCCGCGACGTGTAACAACATTGCAATTTGAGGTGGGATTTTTGAAGGTGATAGTTGCAATTTGTTCACTGGCATCATACAGGTGATTGACAGTGTAGTTATACGCAGCTTGCGTATAATCAGTGGTATCAGGACCTCGTCTGGAAGTGGAAGGACCCCTTTGATCTTGTGATGGAAGTGGATTCTTGAACATCTGATGATCATTATTGGTTGTTTTTGGGTCATGCCCTTCAATTTCAATTTCTCCTCGGTCAATAAGATCCTGAATGAGATCTTTCAATCGGTGACAATTACTTGTTTTGTGTCCTCTTCCTTGATGGAATTCACAATGTTCAGTATCTCTCCACCATGCCGGTTTGACCTGAGGCTCATAATTTGATAACTTAGGTAGAGTGATCAAATTCTGAGAAATGAGTTGTCGCATCATTGTTTCAATGGGTTCCCCTAAGGGAGTGTATGTGCGTTTTTGTTTTTGTGGACGAGGTCTTGGTTCATCTTGAGATGTGATGCGACCTTGATTAGGAGGACCATGTGTATTATTTTGAGGTGGAGGATTTTGTCCTGCAAACCGAACCATAGGTTGTGCATTTTGGACAGTCCTGACATCCACAACTCCATCGTTGACGATGTTCTTATTCTTGTTCTAGAAGTTCGGTTTATCGCTATTGAAGCGCGGGCGAGGAGCATCTTTTGGTTCATTAAAGATTTTGATGAGTCCTTTTTTGATGAGTGCCCTTTCACATTTTATACCCTTGGTGATCATATCGTTAAAAGAGTCTGTGTCTTTGACATCCAGGTGAAATTCCATTTCTTCGTTTAAGTTGGAAATGAAAATTTCCACTAGTTCTCGTTCAGGTAACTGAAGAGAACGTCTGCTAGACATTTGGCGCCATCGTTGCAGGAATACTGCGAATAATTCACCTGGTTTTTGTTTGGTGTTGCATAGATCAGCCATGGTGATGTCGCGTTCAATATTATAAGAGTAATGAGATAGGAACTTCTGGATGAGTTCCTCAAATGTTCTAATGCCACCTGGAAGTCGGGAAAACCATGATGTGGTTGTTCCTCCCAAGCTTTGGGGAAAAAGGTGCATTAGGTATGTGTCCTCATAAGCTACTTCAAGACAAGCAGAATGAAATTCTCGGACATGATCACGGGGATCCCCCTTTCCTCTATATTTTTTGAATTTTGGTGTTTCGAACCCGCGTGGAAAGGGTGGCATATAAAGATTCCTGTCAAACGGATAGGGACAGATGTCGTTAAGTGAGAATTGATTGGTTTTAACACCACTATGAAGTTGTTGGGCGAGATTCTCAACTTGTTGCCGCAACATCTCTATTTCATTAGGAGGAGGAGGTGGTGGGTTACCTCGAGGGATGTTATATCTGATGGGATCTCTATGCCTTTCCTCTTCATGGCGACTTTGTCTTTCTGATGCTTGTCTTAATTGGGCGAGATCAAAGTCAGAGGGGAGTTTGGCTCCTTCTTGAGCAAGTCGTAAAAAGTGAGCATCCGCATTGCTCCTTAGTATTTCATCAAATAATCTGTTAAAATGAGGGTTATGCTGAACCCTTTCGATTGTTGAAGGAGTGGGAGTACTTGGGTTTTCATCATTCCCATTTCCTCCAAGTGCTTCTTGAAATTCATTGAGGTTGTCCTCTTCTTCCTCAATTTCCATTTCTCGTTGCCTTGATCGTGATCGGGTTTGAGCCATTTTGTTTACAAGTTTTGTTTGAAGTTGATTGAAGATGATGATGAGTGGTGATGAAATGCAAGATTGATTGGTTGGTGATTTGTGTTGTATGGGGATCTCTAGCACTTTAAGGTAGATGTAACCGAAATTCCTTTCTTTGAATTGCTTGTTTGTTTGATAAGTTTGGATGTGATAAGGTGTAGAGAAATCTGAGATGTGTTACAGATTTTGACTACCTAGCAATGAGAGGATTCACTCATGAACTAGTTTTAACCTGCGTAGATGTGTCTCTTAGGATGAGCTTATCCTAGATGTAGAAACAATCTAAAAGTGATGTGATGTGTTTGATTTCAAGCAATATCTAAAAAGGAATCTTGGGACAAGAACCTCTTAATGTTTTGAGAGTTTTGGGATGAATTGATGATGAAGTGATGATGTATGAGTAAGATGATGGATGTTTTGTTTTTAACTTCAATAAAAACTCTGTGTCACAAATGGGACAAACTCTGTTTCTTCCCTTTCAGGCGTTGGTGGCACTTCTCGAGCTGTGTTGTAGGTGATAAAAATGTTTGGGAAGAATTTGGGGTTAATCTTTCCTCCTTGATTTTTGTGATAACTCAGAGCTCTATATTGCATAAAAGCTCTGCGGTTCAATGATTCTGAATCAAACTCGTTTGTTTTACCTTGAAGGTATAGACGCATGCGATGTAGAAAGACTCTATGGGAGACAAAGATTTGTCGATTGATATAGAAGAATTTCCTCCTTTTGATTAAAGCCTTTGAGCTTAGTGGTCTCCTTTTCAAGGTGATACTCTGATGACACTTCTTCTTTCGCAAGATGTGAAGAATGGTCATAAATTTTTGACTCTTTGTTTGTTTGCACTTTGTTTTTGGTATTTTTGGTTGTGTTGACAGATGTTGGATGAATACTTTGTTTTTGGGATTGATTTTCTGATTTTTCTTTGACAAGAAAACAAAGCAAGCACACAAACACAAGATTGTAGCCTCAAAGGCACAAATGAGTATGGGTCTAGATCAACCCAATTCTTGGACTTGTTTTTGACCCTTCCTTTAGATGTATTTTAAGGTGTATTTCCAAAGCCTGAAGTCGGCTCAATTCGCACTAGGTCTGTAAAACGAACACACTTCAAACACTTTTTATCCCTAAGGTCAAATGGCCAGTTGTGATAAATTTAGCCCACATCTTGATATTTCTTCGACTTTGGTACTACATACCTTATGAATCCCGCCGTGGCAGGTAAGGATGTGATATACTAAGTCTTGCACGAGCATAACAAATAGATGATCCCTATGATGGGGGAGTCACCACTTTTATCAAGCCACAAGTGACTTTTCAAAAAGCTATGTTTCTACTCAAGGAAATATGTATGGTGAGTATCTTGGGAGCAAAACCATCTATGCTCTTGCACTAAATTATATCTCAAATATCCTCAATCAATAGAACAGGTGGGCTACTACTTAAAGGTGTTTAGTCATGTTCGATGTTTTTGGACATAAGTTCATTCTGCAGTGACTCACTTAAGAGCCTTGTAACTGGTGGTGGGGCCCATTTGTCCTTTCGGCCAGTTACACTGTAGGAACAGCTATACCCAAGGCTACAGCTTTCGCTCTCACCTGATTTCTATAGCGGCTCGAAGGATTTACCGCTCGAGGTCGTTCCCAAGAGTATCGATCCCTTGGCAGGCCTCTCTTAAAAAGATAAAATTTGAGTGTTACTAACACTTTTCTCTTGCACCTAGGACCACGAGAGCCAAGGGAGAGGATAGTGTGTGTTAGAGGTAGGACCACTCGACCAACTCTTTGCACAAGTGTGCCAAGCACGAAAAACACTTGTTCTTTTTAATCTATCATTGCAATGTGATCTAACTATTTGGAGATGTTGCTCCAACAATCATGGTGTTCTTTTTAATTTTCAAAGGCAATTGTTTGAGTAAACTAGAATTTGAAAATCCTGGTCAACTTAATGAAAAACACGTTTGCATGAAGTAAAATTGCTTTGAAAATGAGACAAGTTGATTGTGAATTTTATTTGCACCAAAAATGGAAGTGTGGATTGTGAGTTTTATCTTGATGCAAGAAATAAAATTTGCCTTGTTGATTTTAAGCACCAAAACGAAGTTTGTTTTCTAACTTGCAAAAAAAATAAAGTTGTTTTTGTATAAGTTTGTGGTTCTTTTTACCTTTGAACAATGAAATTCTTTTTAATAGCCCCAAACAAATGTGTGATTCTTTTTCAAAAGCCCAAATTTGAAATGTGAAGTTAATTTTAAACCAAAATAAAAAGTGAATTCATTTTTAAAACCAACTTCAAAAACAAGTTAGTAAAAAAATATAAATCTACTCTTTAATCTAATTTAAATCTGCACAAAAGAGAAAAATAGTTAGTAAAATCCGCCTATTTGGTGGGCTTCTACAAGCCTAAATTTTTTTATTTTTTTATTTTTTTTTGGTTTTTTATTTTTTTTTTGGTTACAAAGTGATTTGTACAACGTTTTGTTACAATAGCGCTAGTCTGCGTTTGAACAGAGGCACTATTTAACACAAACGTATTAAAAGAAAGGGAAAGACAGAGAAGGGAAAAGCACTGAAACAGGGGGAATAGCGCCAAAATAATGCCAAACGCACCAAAACAGTGTCAAAATCGCAACCTGTGTGACATTTTCAACATTCAAACATGTTATTGGTTAAAAAAAAAATTGATCTTTTTGGTGTTTGGATTCACGTCGGGTTCACCAAATGATGCTCTGCAAAAAGGATTAGAAAATCTGTTTGATGGCAACACACACAAGAGCACAAGAAACAAACGTTAGTGTTAGCAACAAAAGATTATCCTAAACAGGCATATCAAGAGAGATATTAAGCATGAAATAGAAAGCATATAAACATAAAATGAAATAGCTAATCAAGATGCTCATAGTTGCTCCTCCCTTGTTCCTCTCCTCTCCAAGTCCCAAATGAGTGTAGCTCTCAGCAGCTTTTTGCACTATGGATGCTTATGGAGGATTGAGATTTAATACTAAGCTTCAAATATGAAATGAAAAGCTAAATACTATGCTAGAGTAGATAGTGATGCTATGAAAAAGCTCTATGCTAATGCCAGTATAACAACAATACTCTAAAATGCTTCCTTTTTTGCTTGAGGAGAAGGGTTCTATTTATAGAAGAAATGGGGAAATGAAGGGTTAAGATTGAATGGTTTAATCAAGGGCCAAGTTTGAAAGTTGGGGATCCATGTGCACAATTGGCACCAATAAAATGGTGACAAGTGTCAACATAGGATTGGGTTGAGAGAAGAGGTTGGAGGCATTAAAGGCCTGAGAAGACCTCATGGTTATCTAGAAGGTAAGGGTCAAGTCTAAATTAAGATTACCCATTGGATTAAGAGTTAATCCAAGGATAAACCTTTGTGCAAATGATTAAGAGATAATCATGGTCAAAGCATTAAAGGCTTGATGAGACCTTTGGGTTGGGTAGAGGTTGAGTCAAAACAAATGTTTTAACCATGTGGGAGGGTTGAATTAACCATTAATGGTTATTGGAGACTTTGGGGATTAAGTGGTTGAAGGTTGAAAGCTTTCAAAGGTTATCAAAGACTTTGAGCCATTTAGTGGTTGAAGGTTGGAAGCTTTCAAAGGTTATCCAAGACTTTGAGGGTTAATTTGTTGAACACACAAAGCATTAATTGCTTTTCAAAGACTTTGGAGTCTTTGAGAAGTGACTCCAATTTGCTTAGGAATGTGACAATATTTAGGGGATGGATTAGGCTAATTAGGAAGGGTTTAGAAGAATTTAGAAGGGGTTTAGGCATGCAAGTGGATTTTGTAGGAAAATGCAAGTGGGAGAAATTTTGGTATTTTCAATTAAAATAAAATCATTTATTTCAATTAAATGGTGTAATTTGCATTTGGATAAATATTCAAATAAATATTAATTTATTTAAATGAGAAAAATGAAGATAAAGCATTAAAATGCTTGAAGACTTTGAGGGAAACCATTAAAGGCTTGAAGACTTTAAGGAAAACCATTAAAGTCTTTAAGAAGACTATAGAAGGAAGCCATCAAGTTTGAAGACTTTAAAGCCATCAAGTTTGAATACTTTAAGGGAAACCATTAAAGGTTTCAAGTGGGTGAGGATAAATAGGATTTTAAATAAATAATTTATTTAAAATAGTTGTGCAACTTGCTTTTGTAGGAAAATACAAGTGGGTGGAGGATAAAGGTGATTTAAATAAATTATTTATTTAAAATAATTGTGAAACTTGCTTTTGTAGGAAAATACAAGTGGGTGGAGGATAAAGGTGATTTAAATAAATGATTTATTTAAATGTGAGAGGTGGGATTTTGGGGGATTTAAATAAATGTTAATTTATTTAAATGTGAGAGAATATTTTAATTAAATAAATATGATTTATTTATTTAATTAATGGTCTGAATTTGGTTAAGTGAATTAAATCAAATAAATTGAATAATTTATTTAATTAATAGGAGAAGAGGGTTAAGATGAATTAATTAAATATATTAATTTAATTAATTATTAATTGATGGTTAAATAATCAAATAAATATTAAATATTCATTTAATTAAGTGGACAGATTTATGTGACTACACGTATTATGCTTATTGTGCATACATGTAAATGTTGTTTTTGCATCGATTCTTATGTAAGATTAATTGTTCTTCTAATTTTTGTCATTAATCTTAGGCTAACACTTTCATTCAATATACATGTATGCATGTGTGGTTCATTGTTGTAGGAGATTGCAGTTACAGTGCTGCATAGGTACGAGGTTCGTCTACACCTGGCTTCGTAGGTTTGAGTGTACCTTATTGGTCCCAAGGAATTGGATTAGGTAGTTATAAGACCCTATGTTCTACCCCAGTCATGCTCAAGTGAGCGTTTTCAGTCATCCATCAGTTTCCCCTCTGGTTGGGCATGTGGGTCGTGTGTTGGTTTGGTTTTCTTGAGCTGCATGTTGTGCATTGGTAAAAATCAATTATTATATCCTAAGTATTTAAATTATAATAAATATGTTTTTACGCATTCGTAAATTAAAGGGACTAAATTAAATAGGACCCCTTTGTGTGATTAATCAATAATCAGATTGCTAAATTCATGTTTGTAGCAAGTTTGGTTAAATGGTTATTTTTAAATGATGAATTAATTAAGTATATGCATTTTGAGAGGAAAGGTTAAATAGTATTGGAAAATTAATATTTTACCCTCTTTGGCATTTTGAAATAGAAATGTTAGTTTTATTTTAATTGAGAACATCAATTTTGGGAAGAAAAGCAATTTTTTGATATTAAATTGTTGGGAAATAATTTTTATTTGTGTGGAAAATATTTTCAACCAAAAAAATGGACTTTTGGTCAAAATTTTTCCTTTTAACCTAGGTTTTGAAAAATATTTTGGGGAGAGTTGTTTTTTGGAATGGAAAATTTTGGGCATTTGTGGGAGAAGAAATTTCTTGAGCTTGCAGGTTGGGCTCTTCAGCAAATCACTTCCAGGATTGCATATGGAGGTAGGATTATTGTTAATCTTCTTTGTTGTCAAGAAATTTACTGATTTTGTTTTGGGAAGAAATTTGTATGTGGTTTGGTTTGATAATCTTTTAGATTTATGGAATGGCAAGAGTGTAGTTAAATTTCAGAATTAAAACCCTCTTTGGTTCTTTTCTTTCCTCTTCCAAATCAGACTCTTACTTGCTCAGATTGATTTCAAAATCAAAATTTGGAGGTTGGCTGTTCACAATAAAATTTGGTTAAAATTCTAAATAAATGCATTCAAATTCAAGTTTTAATCTGAGAACTATGTTTGTTCTTGGTTGAATGGAAGTGGAATAATGCTTAATATTTCGCCAGTCTAAGTTTTGGGGCATACTGGTGTTTTCTTTAAAAAAAAAAAGATGTAAATCATTATTTATTTCTGGAAATTGTTCTAAAAAATTATTCTCATAAAATTTCTTGGAGTACCCAGAAATTGGGTATTAGTTTTATGTTTTAAAATCTTACCCCCCCCACAGGAGGGTAAACCCCACCATGTAGGATGGTAGCTTTTGCTACCATAGGGTAGCATCACTACCGTTTGGTAGCGGTTGCTTCCATATGGTAGTAGTGCTACCATTTGGTAGTGGTTGCTATCATATGGTAGCAACACTACCAAAGGGTAGCAGACTGCTACCATTTGGTAGCAACCACCGCCAATACCCTTCTTCATTTTTGGTGCATAATTTGGCTCACCAAGTTACTTGGCTTGCTATTCTATAACAACGTAGTTATTAATTTATGTTCTCATTTCATTTTTTTATTATACCTCTTTAAAAGTAAAATAACATATGTTTCTGGTAAATTCTAGAAAGTGGAATTAAAATATATGTTATTTAGTAAATTGTAGAGAAGTGAAACAATGTATATATTATTTAGGAAATCTTAGGAAATTCCTAATGGTTTTTTGAATTGGTAACAAAAGGATGCACTCTGTAAAAGAACCACTATTCTCATAACTGCCAGCCAGATATCAAAATAGTATCTACTCCTGCGATGCATCCACCCACGTATTCCATCCCCTGGGACCCTCCATCAACACAACTTGCTTTCCGTCAAGCAGTTTTGTGAGCAGCTGGATCTGATCTTTAACAAGATCTCTAGCTTTGGAAACCTCTGCTCCCAGGCACTCTAGTGCTAGGTCAACATCCTGCTTCCCTTTTATTGCCTACTTCCATTTATATCCATTCTCCATCTCGTGAAGATACATCCTTGCGTTTCCATCCTTAATGAACCAAAAGAATTTGTTTTTTTGAAAAGGTAACAAAATGATGCATTCTGTGAAATGGGAATGGTGTCATAAGGACAAGATTTTGGGAGGGCTAGGACTAAAAGATTTGAGAATCCAAGGGATTGCTCTTGCAACAAAATGGATCTTTCAGGTATTTGATGGCAATGAACCTTGGAAGGTTCTAATTAGGAATACCATCATGAGGGTTGTACCGAAAAAGGCCAAATCTTGGAAATCCCTACCTTTTTGTGACCTTGTGGCTGGAGACTTCGCGGTATCAGATCAGGGCTCGAATGTCTTCAAGTCTATCTAGAAGGCTTGGGAGAGTATTAAACCTTTCATCAACAATACTAGAGTCAACAACAATGAGATATTCCATGGAGGTAGATCCATCTGGTGGAACCTCTTGCACTCCTCCAAACCATTGGTAATTACGCAGGGGTGCTCTGCTAAAGCATGGGTAGCAAAAGGCATTTGTTGCTTTAAAGACATTATTGAGGATGACAGGCTGCTTGACTGGGATATCCTTAGAGTTAGATTTAACCTTCAAGTCTCCCATAAGTAGACTTATAACATGTTGGGAAAAGCTTGCAAGAAACTCTATTTGCCCAAAAAGTGTAAGAATGATACAAACTATTGTAAGGAATTTCCGTGGAATAATACCATCTTTGTTTCTAATATTAAAGCTAGCAATATATATAAGACCCTAACATATGATGAATCAATAATTGTTCATGTTAATAAATTATGGTTTGCAAATTTTCCAGTTAAACAATGTCAGAAGGTGTTTGCAAGACTATGGTGTAGTCTTGTTGTTCCCAAAGAAAAGTGTTTTAAATGATTTATGATCAACAGGCTGCCCCTCAAACAAGAACATAACAATTGTAATATTTGCAATATTTGCAGGGTTCCTGAATCAGTTAGACATATTTCCTTTGAATGTAGCATTGCTAGAGAAATCTGGTTATTATTTGGCATTGCTATTCCTAATCAATTTACTATGCTTGATGTTATAATTGGTTATATTAAGGGTCTGAAAAAAGACACTAACCTCTTTTGGAATGTTCTCACTTCTGAAATTTTATGGTACATTTGGAAAATCAGAAATGAGGATAAATTTTAGGGCATAGGTAGGGCCCTTACTGAGTCTTTTCATAGACTCACCCTTCATCAAATTCTTTTGTAGGTATCAGTGATGATGAATATTGAAAAGAACAAATTCTTCTGGTTCATTAAGGATGGAAACACAAGGATGTATCTTCATAAGATGGAGAACAAATATAAATGGAAGCAACCAATAAAAGGGAAGCAGGATGTTGACCTAGCGCTAGAGTGCTTGGGAGCAGAGGTTGCCAAAGCTAGAGATCTTGTTAAAGATCAGATCCAGCTGCTCACAGAACTGCTTGATGGAAAGCAAGTTGTGTGGATGGAGGGTCCCAGGGGATGGACTATGTGAGTGGATGCATCGTAGGAGCAGATACCATTTTGATATCCAACTGGCAGTTATGAGAATAGTGATATTTTGGTATAAAAAGCACTATAGTTTTATGTACTCAAAATTGTATATCTCCATGTATATATTTCAGTAGACAATATGTTTACAGTTTTGTAAATCTGGATCGGTGGTCCAAGTAGACAATCCGGTCACTCCTTTGTAACAATGTTTCTCTCCTTATATGCAATACAAAAAAAAAATCTTAGGAAATGAAATAGTATAATATTTAAAAATTGGAAAAACAAATATGATATTATTTATTAATTCTTGGAAATTAAAACAATATATTAGTTGGAAATTTCTAAAATTAAATAATATGTTAATTGGGGAATTTGAAGATGGATAGATATAGTTAGAAAATTGATGACATTTTCTCTTAATGAAATATGGATCTTAGATGAGAAAATACATTTATTAATGTTTGTTTGTATGTATTGGCACGTAGAGGCAGGATCATATAATTGCAATTTTGGTATTGAAATTTTTTATGTAATGGTGATTTTGTTCAAATATTGTTTTTGGAAAATTTAGTTCAATTAAAAAACTTGAACGATTTGTATTTTTAAATGATATGGAAAAAGATTGTCATTTCAGAGTTATGTCAATGCGTGTTAGTTTTCTTTATCGGCATTTGATTAAGAAATGGCAAGTCCTTGATTGTGATTGTTGGATATTGTCTTATGGTTATTTTGGTATCTGCTTGTGTCCTTGATTTTGAGTATTGATTGTTTTCATGTGATGGTTTTGTATCTGGTCATGTCCTTTATGCGAGTGTTCGATGTTGGTATGTGGTTGACTGTAGCTGGTCATATGTCTAGTTAGAGAATCGTCAGTCAGTGCACCACATGTGAGGACTTGTTTGGCCAAGTGGGTATTCCTACCGTATTGAACTCCGTAAACTAGTCCTTGTGTATACCTTGGTTTTTGGAGCTTCATTTGACTGCAGTTTAGTGTCATACGGGAGAGTGGCTTTCGAGTGGGAGCCGCGCCTAAAGTGGTAGCAGGGTAACCCATCAGAAGTGTGTCTAAATAAGTGATAACTTAATAGTATATTAGGAAGTTTAGTAGATAAAAACATTAAGTAAGATAATTGTGCCTCATGCATGGGATGAGTGCTAGTACAAAATTGGAATGTAGTGAAAAGGCTTGAAATGGAAAACCAACAACCTTGCCTTCACGAAAGGATGTGTTGGGTCCATGGGCCAGAGGTTCGAGAAAGGTTTCCAGGGTAACCTAGTGGATGGGGTCGAGACCTATGGAGACCTGCCAGGATAACCATACCAAGCTATGTGATGACACTCGTCCCTTATGTTCACTAGTGTGCAGTTTGTGTTGTCTTTGCTAGGAGTACTGTTGTGGAGTCATATCTGGTCGTTTATGCCTTTGAGAGTACCTGATTTTTATGTTAGACCATGGGTTTATTATGATGGGTTGCAAGGACTTAGTTTCACAGGTGCTCCAGTTGTTCTTTTGTATTTGCTTCTTATCATGTTTCAGATGGATCCTTTTCCTTCTTCTGGGATCATTCATGTATCTTTTGACCGGTGTGGTCATATGTATTATTTATTTATGTACGCCTTATTGGCAAGTTGTAATGAAAGTGAACCTTATGTATTCTTCACCCTATTATTTATCAGAGGGTTCTTGCAGTTGAGCAGACTCGAAGATGTAGCCCATTAGGGGTGAACTTCGATATCAATTTGGTGTTATGTGGTGTTTGTGTTCATCTAGTTCCTTTTTATTTTGCATGTATGGATGTCATTATGGTTAAAATGTATAATGTGGATTAGGTGATATTAATCTTAAAGGTATGCATGAGGTTATTAAATGTAGTAATATGGATCATGAAGCATGTAGATTAGCATAATTGAAAGTATTCATTAGTTTTTAATGCAATTAAAGTATGTACGGAAATTAGATGCATGACATACGTTTTAATGTAAGATTGGATGTAATGTATGGTTAAATTGTAATGGATGAACTTAATCATGTTACCTATATTTTTAACCTACCAAACGAATTTAACCATTATTTAAGTATAATCATGTCATCAAGTTAATCAACTTAATTGGATTAATTAGCATGAGCTGAGTTAGAGTTGAACCAAGTAATCACATTGGGAAACCCTTTAGGTGTTGGTTAAGTCTTCCGTTGTGTTATCTGAACTTAATGTTAACTCATTGTATCATTATGTTGTATTAACTTAAAAATAAATAAAATTGCACTCTATTCTTGTGTTTTAGTTTTATCCCTTCGAGGTTTCCTGGCGGGGCATTACATTTGGTATCAGAGCCAATGTTGCAAACACTGGGATCTCTGGTGTCGCTTGTGCCCTTCGTTGGTGTGAGGTGTATAGACCTAACCTTGTATGCTTGTCCTCCTATTGTATGTGTGTGATTGAGGCATAGGATCTTAAATATTTTAAGGACTCGTGCTCTGTTCTTTTTGTATATTCTTTCGAGCAAGCCTTAATTGTGTGTAACTTGTGTGTTCACACCTTGCTTTCACCTTCTTGATGTTGGTGCTTTTGAGTGTATATATGTGCTTTGTTTTCTTATTATATATATTGGTCTATGATTACTCTTATTCATTGAGAGAGTCGTATGCACCTCCCTTATTGATTGTTGTACTCTTTTGACTAACCCATTGGGTTGGTCAGTGCTTGTCTTGAATCTGGAAGTATGAAATGTGCTTGTATTAAGATTATGATCTAGCTTGGTGTTGTTAACTTGAAGGAATTATATGATAGATTTTGAGTGCTTATGATGTAGCAAATTGAATGTTTATCATCCTTCCTCCTCTTTCTCTATAGAAATTAAAATGTTTGTTATATGTGTATCTATCACTTATGTAAGTTTTCTAATTGTGAGAGAAAGGTTGTGACTTATTGAACCCTTGTGTGATCCTAATGATTCTACTGTGTATTTAGATATTAAGAGGGCTGTGGGTTTAAAAGATCATGATGGTCATTGGGAGGAAATTCTATGTTTTCACAAAAGAATTCACCATGTGTGTTGTAGGAGTAACATAATAGAATTTCTATCTTAGGTAATGTGCAATAATGTGTGAATAGCTGATATGTGAAACTGTCTTGTTTGTAATAAGATGTGTAAAAAGGGAACATGTTATAGTGGCTAGGAGTGTGTCGATGTGTTCCACAAAAGATTTCTTTATGTGTTTCATAATACCAACTCAATTGAGGACCTATTTGAACAATGCTATATTGAACTTGCTTTTGTATATATATATCTGACTTAATATGAATAGAAGGTGCATATGAGAACCATGTTTGATGTGCATGCATAAATATGTATTATTTAGTTGATAGCTCCTCTTTCAACTTCTTATCGTACTTTGATTTTCGATGAAAGGTTGTGGATTATGATATATGTCATATTAATTAAGAGTAGTAAGTGTTCACAAGAGGTCTTGCATAAACGAAAAGATTTTCTGTCTTGATTTCATTTTTTTTGGAGATTTAGGACATCCAGTTGCAACCATAGTATTTGGAAATATCATGTTAGGCCAATTGGCATTCTTCTAAAATGGTAGGGAAATTAAAACCATACAATTAAGATGATAGGCATATATAGAGAAAATTTAAGCATGTTGCGTGATCTTGTTGATTTTGTGCATATGTATGAAATGGGTTGACTATCAAACTCTCTTCCCCTTCTCTTTACCTAGTTATAAGATCTTTTAGAAATGCTACTAAAGAATGCATTGATTTAAATAGAATGTATATAAAGCATACGAAATTGTAGTTTTGCATTTTGGCTTCATATTGAAAGATGGAAGTCCTAAGCTTTGGAAAGGAAATTTGCATGGTTAGTAATGTGATTATGAATGCTAAGTAGAATTAGTGAAAGATATAGGAATGCCATTAATTCCTTATTTAATTTGAATTGTAAAGAATTTCAATACTTGTATCTAGAATAAATTCTATTCAGCTACTCAATGTGGGAAAACATAATAAAGAACTTCCTTGAGTAGATGATAGTGTTATTGAAAAGTACTCCTCATAAATGTGAATAAACTAGTACTGGTTCTTTCGTCGTGTATTGTGAGAAACTAGTGCTTGCTATGTGTGCCCATGGGATAGATAAGTAATCAACCATGGAGGATATGTTTAATTATGAGTATGGGAAAACCATATTGTTTATGTGATGTTGCTTATTTGTTACCCTACTGAGTGCCAACCCACGAGTTGTTGGTAATTTAGTATGTTAAGGGGTAGTATTAGGAGTCACCATTCCTCTAATAGTATGGATCGGCGTACGAGTAATGTCTGTGCGAAGAGACTTTAGCTTCTCTATTTTGAGGAAAAATATGGTTGTATAATAAAACTATATTAAAGGTGTACTCAATACTTTCCCTTTTTGATGAACCAATTTATAAGGTTTATGTGTGCCAACCTATTCCCCTCTTTTATTTGAGCATATTGATGGCAGTTCTTGAGCATAGTGATGGTGTTTCTTGGAGGATCTTTTGCCTTGTCTTCATGAAAGGTATGTTATTTCCATATGAGCTACCAGTTGGCAGGCGTTGGTAGACATGTGGGTGGACCCTAGCCATGCATACCGCTGGCTTACAACAATTATCCTGAGAGGTACATTGCTATGCAGGGTGTGACATGTGCGTGCCTTTTTCCATGAAGTACACTGCCATGCAGGATACGTCCATTGTGTGCCTTGTCCGCTTGGAGTATTGCCATGTCGTGCTGAGACACGATGCAGGATGTAGTAGGCATTACCATGCGACCTACTAGCTTGTTTAGGGTAGAGCCATGCCATGTGACGACATGATGCAAGGTGATGTCGAGGTGCACATTGCCATGCCATGTGGATGTGTGACTAGGCTGCACCACATGATGAGATACTGCGATAGCTACATGATTGTTCTCTCCTTCCTCATTGGTGACTAGATTCTAGTTACATAGTGATTCTATGTGCAATTATGATATTCTTATTTATTTCTTATGTGGACCAACAATTTATTCTATTTTGACTTTGAAGGTTAGCCACAATCTTGCGATCTTTTTCTTACTTGATTTGGTGTTTCAATTCTGGATTTTTCTTGCCTTACTATTGGAATTGATGATTTATTATCTTTATTCATCTATATTTTGGTGGCTAAACTAGTTTATCCTTATTGTTTTCGTATGCTGGTCTTGTGTTGAAATGTGAATTCCTCTCCAAAGACGTATGAGACAATCTTGGTTGAGTGTATATGAGGAAGTAGACGTAGGGAACCTTGAGGATGGGGGTATGTGAGGCTGTGATGCAGCTAGGATCCACTACCTACCTATGTGTGGTGATTGTCTCTTGGAGGCTAACCACCTTACTCAACAAGGGATTGTCACAAGGGTCTTGTATGGAAGGTATCACCGCCATGTGTGTTCCCTAGCACCATCAAGCCCTTGAGTGAGATGTTGGATATTTATGCTTATTTTATTTTGTTCTAAGATTAGGCATAGAGATGTTGATCGTGCATGTTATCTATGACCAAGCATTAGACATGCTCCAATGTGGCCTTATGAGTTGTACATTCCAATTATATGGATGGATATTTATGTGTAATCATGGAGTTAAATGTGTAATTTTGTCACTATGTTATGGGACATAGTCATTGGAAAGGTAAAGAAGAGGATGGAATGGTAAAAGAAATTGATCATGATGACATGTTTTCTTGTTGTATTTAGTAGATGAGTGTTATAATTGTTGTTTACCTCAATTAATGCATTATTTTGGTGTGATTAAAGGAAGAAAATTCTTGTTTCACTACTATGATTATAGATAGTTCCTAGAATGTTATAAAATGTATGAATTTGGATGTATCTTACCAATGTATAATGGCATTCGTAAAGGATTTAGCAATAATGTTTCATTTATTTGTGAAAAGATTCATATGTGCAATTTGATATTTGTTAAATAAGTTTCAAGGCTAATGTGTGTTGCATGTTTTCCTTCTAGCCTTACGACTTCCAAGAGTAATTCAGAACCTAGGCAGGGAGTATGTAGTACCCCTACCCTAATCATATTTTGAAAACCAGTTTGACCTTGGTTGACTTTTTAAGTGGCTTTCTTGGATGGTTGATTTACCATGTCGTAATGTTATAGTCAGGTATTAAGCTTATTGTGTGTACCTGTGAATGTTGTTTTCGCATTGATTCTTATGTAAGATTAATTGTTCTTCTGGTTCGTGTCATTAATCTCGGGCTAACACTTTCATTCAATATATATGTATGCATGTGTGGTTCATTGTTGTAGGAGATTGCAGGTACAGTACCGCATAGGTACGAGGTTTGTCTACACCTGGCTTCACAAGTTTGAGTGTACCTTATTGGTCCAAAGGAATTAGATTAGGTAGTCATAAGACCCTACATTTTACCCTAGTCATGCTCAAGTGAGCATCCTCAGTCATCCGTTAGTTTCCCCTTTGGTTGGGTATGGGGGTTGTGTGTTGGTTTGGTTTTCTTGAGCTGCATGTTGTGCATTGGTAAAAATCGATTATTATATCCTAAGTATTTAAATTAGGTTAAATGTGTTTTTACGCATTCATAAATTAAAGGGACTAAATTAAATAGGACCCCTTTGTGTGATTAATCGATAATCAGATTGCTAAATTCATGTTTGTAGCAAGTTTGGTTAAATGGTTATTTTTAAATGATGAATTAATTAAGTATATGCATTTTGAAAGGAAAGGTTAAATAGTATTGGAAAATTAATATTTTACCCTCTTTGGCATTTTGAAATAGAAATGTTAGTTTTAATTTAATTGAGAATCAATTTTGGGAAGAAAAGCAATTTTTTGATATTAAATTGTTGGGAAATAATTTTCGTTTGTGTGGAAAATATTTTCAACCAAAAAAATGGACTTTTGGTCAAAAATTTTCCTTTTAACCTAGGATTTGAAAAATATTTGGGGGAGAGTCATTTTTTGGAATGGAAAAGTTTGGGCATTTGTGGGAGAAGAAATTTCTTGAGCTTGCAGGTTGGTCTCTTTAGCAAATCACTTCCAGGATTGCATATGGAGGTAGGATTATTGTTAATCTTCTTTGTTGTCAAGAAATTTACTAATTTTGTTTTGGGAAGAAATTTGTATGTGGTTTGGCTCGATAATCTTTTAGATTTATGGAATGGCAAGAGTGTAGTTAAATTTCAGAATTAAAACCCTCTTTGCTTCTTTTCTTTCCTCCTCCAAATCAGACTCTTGCTCAGATTGATTTCAAAATCAAAATTTGGAGGTTGGCTATTCACAATAAAATTTGGTTAAAATTCTAAATAAATGCATTCAAATTCAGGTTTTAATCTGAGAACTATGTTTGTTCTTGGTTGAATGGAAGTGGAAGAATGCTTAATATTTTGCCAGTCTGAGTTTTGGGGCATATTGGTGTTTTCTTTAAAAAAAATAAATATGTAAATCACTATTTTATTTTTGGAAATTGTTCTCAGAAAATTTCTGAGAGTACCCAAAAATTGGGTATTTGTTTTATGTTTTAAAATTAAAAATTAAAAAAAACATATATAATCTTACCCCCCCACGTGGCAGGGTAAACCCCACCACATGGGATGGTAGCTTCTGCTACCATAGGGTAGCAATGCTACATTTGGTAGCGGCTGCTACCATATGGTAGCACTGCTACCATTTGGTAGTGTGTCGACTTGAATTCCATCATCAGAATACTACCTGCAACATGTTAGTTTCACAAAATACAAAGGAAATGCTACAGGAAATCCAAAATCAACCAATAAAACTACATGAAATACATATAAAATAAAAATACTATTATTACCTTCATGATTTATGTCTCATTGTATCCTAACTCCACTATTCCTGGTTGCAGATGGTGTGTTCTCAGACAAGCACTGGTAGCTTCCAAGATGGCATATGAAGAATGGATTGATAACTATAGTTAAATGATACTATGATATGCAATGCTGATTGATTATGCTATTTGCTTCAAAATTAAAACTCACAGATGCATAAGTTTTCACAAATGATTAGCTTTGAAAACTCACTTGAAGACTAACTCTTTCTCAACTCAAACTTATGATTTTATAGACTTTGAGAGGGTAAGATGATGTGGCCCTGATCAACGGTCATGATCAGATCTGCAGATTTGGATGACTGTGAGCAAAGGTGAAGGTTGAGAGAAAGGGGGAAGGAGAAGACAAATGTCACTCATCTCACCTTGACTGGGTTGCTGACTGAGGGAATCTAGGGATGGTTGGAGAAAATTTAGGCATGAGAGGACAAGTGGACTCAAGTCCTTCCTAAGATGTAGGGGTGTTGGAGAGAATATGGAAGAAAATTTAAGAAATATGTGTACGTACACAATATTTCATTAAATTTGGAGGTTGGAGATAAATGATGAATTAATATTTAAGAAATATTAATATCTTTAGCCACATGATTGATGAGTTGGCAAAGGGAAGATTGAGTGGAGATGGAAGGTGAGCTGGATAAGGGATTAAATAATTTAGAAATTATTTAATATTTGAGACTATAGGATAGAAGAATAATCATTAGATATTAGATATTTAAATGATTGAAGGAATAATTAAATATTAGATATTCAATTAATTGATTAGAAGAATAATTAAATATTAGATATCTAATTAATTAGAGGAATAGGATAGATGAATTAATTAATAAAAATTTCAATTAAATTAATTAATAGAAAGACACAAAATGAATTAAATAAATTAATCTTTTCAAATTAACTATTTAATAGAAGAATAAATATTAAATAAAAATAAAATATTTATTTAATCGCTCATAGCCATTTTTATGTGTATACATTTTGTCCCTCTTTGAAATGATGTCAAGACAACATTGTTACAAAGATTAAATCAAGTCTCGATAGTGTGCCTGATGGAGATACAAATCCTAATTGTGTGCCCCCTTGGGAGATTGATCGTGAATTTGTTGAAAATTTTGGATAAGCGATTGATCTCACAATAATTGAAAAGGTCCGTCAATTAAATTTATGAAAAAAAATGTAACTGCCCCATTGAAAAATATTAATTACCCTTCCAAATAGTAAATATAAAATTAACCAAAGTTAAATTTATTTTTATTTGCATCCTTGTCAGCTTTGTGAAGAAATTGTCTTGGTGAGGTGGCAAAATGGTGATCCTGTTGGAGAACTATCGATTTGAGCGTGTTTGATGATATCAACGATCTCCTGAGTATGGGTATCCGGTATGTATCTTAGCCCAAACTTTTTGCAACTTGTTGTACGATTTTTCATATTTATTTAGTGTATTTTTGGTTATTTTGATTTTTTTTGATTTTCGGCAATTATGTTTAGCATTTTTGTTTTATGTGTTAGTGCTATTGCATTTAAAGTTAGTGCATTTGATAAGTTTAGTGCATGTGCTCATTTTGTTAGCGCATGTGTGTTGTATGTTAGTGCTTTTGCTTGGTCAACGCTTTTTCTCTTAGTGTTTGCGTGTTTGATGCTTAAAATAATGCTTTTGATTGTTTCACGCATATGCTCGAAGGTTTAGTGCTTTTTCTTAAAAAGGTTCACGCATATGTATGGTTTAGCACCTGTGTTCAATAGAATAGCGCTTTTGTTAAAAAGATTAGCGCTTTTGTTTCTGATGAATGTGTTTGATAGATTTCATAGTGAAAAAATTCACTTTCATGATTAGATTTAGGCATTTTGATGCACAATTGTGATGAATAGGTACTTGATTGTTTGATTTAATAGTGTTGAATAATAGGATAACCGATTGATCGATTTGATTTGATTGGATAGATTATCTCTAAGAAACCAATTTAGTTTCTGATGAAGAGCATAGTAGAGTTTGATTGAACTCAATGATTGATAGAAAACCATGATTGATAGGTTTAAATTGATTTGATAACCGGATTTGCTTCATGTGAAAAGATTTACCAATTGTTGATGTTAGAGATTAGCGATCTCTTTGATTTGATAGATAGATGATTGAATTCTCTTGGTAAACAGGAGAAACTTGATGTTCTCCAGTGTTAGCAGAAATTCTTGGCAATGCGACACTTAGTACCAGAGCTTACATAGGCAGAGGTGAGACATATAGATGCCTGCGGATTACGCCACTTGTTAGACATGCTTGATATTACCCATACTAAGGGATTATTGTCAGCGTTAGCTAAGAGATGGCATAATGAGCATAACACTTTCCACCTACCCATGGGTGAGATTAGTGTGACGCTTGAGGATGTCTATAGGATTCTCCATATTCCAGTGACCGGTGAGTTAGTTCAGTATGATTTTCAGGATTGTGGAGGGACATAGGCATGCAAAGCTGTATTTGGTGATGAGAGCATTTCAAGAGGAGAGATCCAATGGGAGGATATGATTATGGATTACAAGACTCTCCTTGCGATTCTTGCAAGTTTGATTGGGGGATTCATCTAGCCAGATAGGATATTTCATGGTTTTATTGTTGGTTGGGGTAAGATTCTTCAAAGCATGATGCAACGTTGGACTCAATATGTGTGGGGTGTTTGTGTGCTTTCTCATTTATATCATGATCTTCATCAGGTTATTTTCGATGAGGGTGCTAGTCTGTCGATAGGATGCACACTTTTGCAGATCTGGTGCTAGGAACAAATTTCTATTACTCGACCTATTCATCATAGAGTTTGTGGAGAGAGGCAACCATATGTTTAGTTGTATGCAGGTATCCTTACTCAGCATAAGTTGGGTAAGATGGAGTATTGGCATTGGGTTCTTGATTCACTGGATTGTGTTATTTAGAGACCTTATATCGATTGTGAGCCATGGATGGATGATGCAAAGACATTACCATTTATTATGGAGAGTAGATATCTCATTGGCTCGACTCCATACATTGTTGAGAGATAGTTGATTAGTCGCATTCTGAGACAATTTGGTATCATTCAGCCCATGCCTACTGGTGTCACGATATATGCATGATGGTACAGAGATAGGCGAGATTGGGGACCTTCTTTGTCATTTGAGTTAGCACGTGCAGAGTTTCTAGCTATTCCTAGGGTAGCTTATGATATGAGATTGCACATTCTATATCCCAGGGTTACTGCAGATTATGTGTAGTACATACTGGCACACCCGTTTCCTCGTATTACTGATCCAACAAATCCTCCTCCCAACTCAGGATACGAGGAGGATGATTCAAATGATCTGGTTATCAGGAGATAGAGATGGAGACAAGAGCTTAGAGCTGCTCAGCAGGCCGAAGGGGATGGAGATGAGGGTGGAGATGGAGGTGGTGGTGGTAGGAGACCTAGACAGAGAGGAGGTCGATTGAGAGTCCGTGGAGGACCTTTTGGACTAGTTGGTAGGATTGGGAGACCATTTCCTATGGGTGGGAGAGAGGTTGGATGGATTGGGAGGGATACTAGTAGGACAAGGATGATATCACCGAGAGGGTTGCCATCTATAGGAGGAGTCAGGATGACTGGACTAGATGGGGGTTGTGGGAGAGGCATTGATTTTGGTCAGATTCAGCTATACCCTAGGGTTATTGCAGCTCATGGCAGAGAGGATGAGGATCTAGAGGATCATGTTCCACTCATTAGACGATGGGTTTTGAGAGCTATTCAGACTGAGATTGCATCAGGTGGACAGGGAAGTGGAGATGAGGGTATTAGGGTTCATGTGCCAGAGAAGGATGTGCCAGAGCAGGAGACCATGGATAGCCTTAGAGCATAGATAGTTCAGCTTAGAGCACAAGTACATACACTCATGACAGAGAGAGATAGAGCTATTAGAAGACAACAGGATACTTAGGGCATCCTTGATCACATTTAGTAGGTTGGATTTGGCATTCTATCAGCTGATACTGTTAGAGTTGTGACTTGACTCAGGGTCGGGAAGGAGACTTCCCATTAGCGGTGACTATATGAGGATTTAGTTGCATAGAGCCAGAGAGAAGGTAGTTATCATACCACTGTGAGGATGGATACTAGCAGCAGTGGAGTCACGGGACCTCCTCAGAGGAGTGGTGATTGTGGAAGACAGGCATCTGGAGGATCTTCTCACCCACAACCACAGAGACGGACAAAGTCAGGTGGTAGTGGTATAGGACAGCCGTGACTTGACTTTGTATTGATGAGACATTTGTACTTTTAATCTAATATCACTATATACTTGGACTTTTTATTGTTTTTATGATGATCTATATGCAGACATGGACTCTATAATGATGACGATATTTTATTATGCATTGATTATATGGATGATGTTATGATCTTTTGTCTTCATTATGATGATGCTTTATATGATTATGCAATGATAAATGTTTTTTATTTTTTATTTTTGATGACCTTGGATGCAAATGATTACTAACTTAAATGATATGAATGCAATGATCTATATGGGAATGCAAATGAATGATTATGTAAAATGTTATTCAAATGTTTTTGATTTTTTATATGTAATGCTTATAATGATTATGAATCTAAGTGCAAAGATGCAACTAAATGATCGTTAATGAAATGATAATGCAAATAATAATGATGATACACTACATGATTAATGAAATGTACTAAATTGAATGCAAACTAATGTAATGATTAAAATGCAACTAAATGAAATGGACGATGACAAAAAGAATGCACCTATAATGATCAAATGCAATTGGTTTTGTTTGTCCAAGTATACTTAATATTTATTCATGACCGTTGATCTGTGAATGAAATGAGATGCTTATAATGCAACTGACATGGAATGCTTATAATGCAGATGAATAATGAGCTAATGAAATGATCTAACTAAAAATGATACTGTCATTCTTCATATGTTATCTTATAACAGTGCTTGATTTCATCATTGAGCTTTAAAATGTTGTAAGAAAATACAAGCAACTTGACATAATGATCCATGCTGACCTGAGTATTTCTTACATGGATTTTGATATAGCAAGTTAATACAAGCAACTTGATATAATGAATCAAGTTGACCTGAGTATTCCTTGCAGAACAGACAAGGATTATCTCCTTTCATGCATGACTCAGAACGTCCTCCTTGATCTTTTTCCAATCATATCCTTAGACAAGTACATACTTTAGTAAGAGATAAACCACAAACATCAATCAAAGAAAATAATCACGCCTCATCATAACTTCTCTAGCCATGGACATCCTTGAGTCACATAGAGTACATGATTAGGAATAAAATCAAGAAATACACACTGAATCTTGCATATCATTCACATGTTCTCATGGTCATTAACTGATATAATCATCTTGATGAATGATCTTTGATAATCCTTTATTACTTGCTGGTTGATTCTTTGTTTTCTGAGTTTCATGATTAAGTTGTCATGAAATTCCTTGACCTTCATTTGTTTTGTTGCTCGTCATCTGTTTCAAAACCCCAGGTGTTTTTGGTTTTTCTAAGTTTTCTGAATGTTTTGGATTTTCAAAGATTCAAAAGATCACCTTTGCAAAAGGAATTAGGATTTTGCCCCTAGCGGAAACAAAAATTTATTATGGATGTATGAGTTGATCAAGATCCAAACCATGGCAGGATCAAAGATTGATAACTATTGGTAAGCTGCATATTTCCTACTAAATGGTTCACAACAATATGTGTGAAAGATGGAATGGATAATCTAGGAAGCGATAGCTTGGATATGATAGAGTGGATAGGTGTGCAAAGCGATCTCATAGATGGAGGAACTCACTTTTTAGATAGTGCTTGTTTACCAGGTTTTCACCATCTAAATTTATTGCATTTTTTTTCTTTTTTTAATTTTTCATTGTTTTCTGCGTTTTAGGAATTTTTCGATTTTCTAATTTTTATTTTTTGCAGGACTTTATATGCTTTTGTATTGATTTTTTTCAGGACTTTATATCTCAAGCATAGAACTTCTTGAGATGAATAGAATTGATAGGTTCATCAAACCAATCACCTTTAGGGGTGGATAACTTGTATGCTCCTGAGCCATATGCTGCTACTATGACAAAAGGTCCTAGCCAATTTGGTTCAAATTTACACTTCTTTTCTCGATCTTGCTGATTTCTTGGATTCTCCCTTATAACTATATCTCCAATTTGAAAAATGCGTGGCTTGACTCTGTGATTATAACTTCTTTCCATTCTCTGTTGATATACTTTCAAATGATCTGTTGCATTTTGGCGACATTCCTGGATCAGTTCAAGTTCTTGGAGTCTAGAGACTTGTTGTTCTTCCTCTGATACAAGACCTTTCAAGGAAACCCGTAGAGAAGGTATCTCTACTTCTATGGGTAAGATGGCTTCTGATCCATAGACTAAACAATATGGAGTTTCCCCCGTTGGTGTGCGGATACTGGTTCGGTATGCCTAAAAGAGTAGGATTCAGCTGAATGTGCCAGTCTTTTCCAGCATCATTGACTATTTCCTTCAAGATTTTCAAGAAAGTCTTGTTTGATGCCTCAGCTTGACCATTTCCTTGTGGATAATATGAAGTAGAAAACCTATGTTGGATATGAAACTGCTCACATAGCTCCTTCACATCTTGATTCTTAAATGGTCATCCATTGTCAGTAATAATGGTTAGAGGAACTCCATAGAGAAAGATTATATAATTCAAGATGAATGATGATATTTGTTTTCCTGTCACTTTTGTTAGATGTACTGCTTCAATCTATTTAGTGAAATATTCAGTAGCAGTCAGAATGAACATATGTCCATTACAAGATGAAGGATTTATCTTTCCTACCAAATCAAGGCCCCATTGAGAAAATGGCCATGATCCGGCCATAGGATACAATTCTTGTGTTGGTACATGAATGAGATTACCATGGATCTGACATTATTTGCATTTTTGGCATATGTGAATGAATCTCTCTCCATAGTAGGCCAATAGTAACCCATACAAAGAAGTTTCTTAGCTAGTGTTAACCCACTTGAGTGTGTGCCATAAATACCTGTGTGAACTTCGTTAAGAACTTTTTCAGATTCTTCTTGTTCAGGGCATCTCAATAAAGTACTATCTAGACCTCACCTCTATAAGGTATCAACAATAATAGTATAGCGGGATGATTGACAGATAAAATTTCTTCTTTGATTGCAGGATAGGTCAGGAGGAAGGATATTCTCTTTTAAGTACTGATAGGTTTGGCCATATAAGGATTGGGTAATCCTTGATATATGGCAAATCATGTAGGTATGTTGGGATTGAATGGTAGGGGTTAAGATATCTTCCATGAGGAATTCGTAACATTGTCAATTCTCCTGATTCTACAAGAGAGATGCTATTGTAGCCATTGCATCTGATGCTTTATTCTCATTTCTTGGGATTTGAGTTAATGATACTTCTGCAAAGTGTTCTTTAAACTCTTCTACCAATTGTTTGTAGGGAATGGGCTTGTCATCCTTAGTTTGATATTCATCATTTATTTGGTTGATGATAAGCTGTGAATCACCATAAACATGTAATTCCTTGATATTCCATTCAATAGCCATTTTGAGCCCAATAGTCAATGCTTCATTTTTTGCAGTATTGTTTGTGCATGGAAACTGCAACCTATATGATTTTGGAATTGTGTGTCCTTGAGGTGTGATAAATAAAATTCCCATGCCTGATACATATTGTGTATAAGAACCATCAAAGTACAATTCCCAAAATTTTGTACTTATTGTTAGAATGTCTGCATCAAGAAATTCAATGTGCAATGGTATGTCATTTTGTAAAGGTGCTTCAGCTAATTGATCAACAATGACCTATCCTTTGATAGATTTTTGATCAAAATACTCTATATCAAATTCACTCAGTATCATAACCCATTTGACTAATCTGCCTGTCAAAGTTGACTTGTTCAGCAAATACTTTAGTGGATCTATCTTTGCTATTAGCTTCATAGAATGAGTCAGCATATAATGTCGCAGCGTTTGAGTTGCAAATACAACTGCTAAACATGTCTTTTCT
Source organism: Cryptomeria japonica (assembly GCF_030272615.1). Lineage (NCBI taxonomy): Eukaryota > Viridiplantae > Streptophyta > Pinopsida > Cupressales > Cupressaceae > Cryptomeria > Cryptomeria japonica. Next base: position 537,960,291 of record NC_081410.1, read on the forward strand.
ATTGATGTATAATTCAGTTCATGGCCCACAAGTGTTCCACTGATGTAATGCACTGATCTTTCTTTTCCTTCTTCATCATGTTGAGCTAGGAGAGCGCCTAATGATATGTTTTTCACTGAGATATAGAGCAAAAATGGTTTCCCTTTGATTGGTGATACTAGTACTGGAGGATTCATGAGATATTCTTTGATTTTCATAAAAGCCTCTTCACATTTCTGATCCCATTTGAATGGAACATTCTTATGTAAAAGATGAGTGAATGGATGATATCTATCTACTAATTGAGAGACAAATCTTCTGATTGATTGCAATCTTCCTTGTAAAGATCGCAATTGACTTATGTTCCTAGGTGACTCCATCTCCATGATGGCTTTGACCTTTTCAAGATCTACTTCAATTCCACGAGTTGATGTAATGTACCCAAGAAGTTTTCTAGAGGTTACTCTAAATGCACATTTCTTTGGATTTAATCTCAACTGATATCTTTCCAGCCTATCAAAGATCTTGCTTAAGATGTTCAAATGTTCTTGTCTTGTATGAGATTTTGCAAGTATATCATCTACATAATCTTCCATAAATGTATGCATCATATAATGGAAAATTATCGTCATAGCCCTTTCATAAGTCGCTCCTGCATTCTTAAGCCCAAATGGCATAACATTCCAACAATAAGTACCCCATGCACAGGTGAATGCTGTCTTTTCTTGATCTTCAGGGGTGATTCTTATTTGATTGTATCCTGAGAAGCCATCCATTGATGAAAAGATCTCATGCCCCGCTGATAAGTCCACAATTATATCAATGTTGGGTAGTGGAAAATCATCTTTGGAACATGCTTTATTCAAATCTCTAAAATCGGTGCAGACTCTTATGCTTTTATCTAGCTTTGACACTAGTACAATGCTTGAAACCCATTTTGGATAGGTAACAGGTCTTATGAAACCCACATCTAATAGTTTCTTTAGCTTGACTTTTACAAGAAGAGCAATGTGTGGATGCATCTTCCTCAGCTTTTGCTTAACTATTTTTTCTTTTAAATCCACATTGAGATGATGTATTATAAGATATGGATTAAGTCTCGACATGTCTGCATAGGACCAAGCAAAATTTATTTGTCTTTGTTTGAAGAATTCTATATATTCTTTCCTCTCTTTATCTGATAATGAGGCAGCAAAATGAAGTATCTTGGGATCCTTTGATGTTCCAATGTTTATTTCTTCAGTTGGTTCTATTAGAATAACAAATCTCTCCTAAAAATATGCAGGGAGGATCTCAAACTTTCCATCTTCTGGTGTCTCCAAGAGGTTTTTACCGTTAGATATGTCCTTTATTTTCCCTTTTGATTGATCTAGTGTTTCCATGAAATGGTTTTCAATAGTAGGTCTCTTTCCTTGTTTTATTTCAATTTTATGACTGGAAAGTTTGGCATTCTCCTGACTACAAGAAACGTTACTTGATTCCGCAATGGAAGATATCTTAGGTGTTATGGGTTCGACAACATTAAGATACACAACTAAGTCATGATCATTGGAAAAGACATCTAATTCAGGGTTTTCTAGATTATCCCAATCAATTAGTTCGGGATGAAGAAGGGGTAAGTCATCATCATTGTCATCATTAGGTGCTTCAAAGTTCATGACATAATAGTCATAATTTGGTGTACAGTAGGTAATGCCATAGATAGAATGATCTTGAGTATTATCTCTCCCAATTGTTCTCCAATTATTTCTAACAAAATCAATATTAGTATTTTGTAGTTCACACTCAAATGGCTCTTCATCTAATGTTTGTTCCTTAAACGAATGGATTATATCAACACACACGTCTTTAATACTGCAAGTTCCTTCTTGATTATTTTCAATAAATTCATTTGCATTTTGAAGTTGACATACTTGTGCACATTATATAGAGAATTATTTTGCTAGCTTTTGTCTTCTTTCAAACTCAGCTTCTTTTGAGCTAATAGTCAATTCTACTTGACCATCTCTTAGTTCTTCTATGGTTCTGCCATACTTTGGTACATCTTGCTCTTTATTTGATAGAAATCTGATATTTCCAAATGCTTGATCCATATCTATTTTTTCCTCTTGTGGCGTTATTTCTTTTCCTTTGTCATCCCCTTTCTTTTGTTGTCTTGTATATGCCTCTTTTCTTTGGATTTTGAGTTCTTCTTGTCTTCTTTCTAACTCCATCTTTTGTTTTGTAATAGACAAGTCTTCTTTTGTGGTAGTTGCTTACTCTTCATTTCTTTCTTTAGTTTGATATACTAGATGAGACATCTGGACCCCATTCATATTCATTTGAATTTGTCTCTGAACCATTGTCTAGGACTATACCACTATACCACACATGAATGTTGTATGGTGCAAAGAGTTCCTTGATTTCTGCCATCTCGATTTTCACTGCTTCTGGAATATCTTGTGCAGATTATTTGTCTCTGAACCATTGTTTAGGACTATACCACTATATCACACAGGAATGTTGTATGGTGCAAAGAGTTCCCTAATTTCTACCATCTCAATTTTTACCACTTCTGGAATATCTTGTGCAGATTTTGCACTTGCTCGTATTACTTGAACTTGTTGACAAGATTCTTCTTTTCTTTTGATTGCAATCTCTTCTTCTTGTTTCTGCTTATTGGCTACTATTTCTGCTGCTTGATTTATCTTTTCTTGCCATTGTTCTTCTTTAGAGACTGATTTCTTTCTCCACTTTAGCTGTTGATGATTGTGTTGCTTTTGATTTTATTTTAGATATCCAAGTCCTAATTTATCTTCTTTAGATTGCGAGTGGAGACAAATAGGTTCTGAAATACCTTGATGTCGCTTACTAATTGATCCTTTTCCTTCATATCCCATTTTTTGCATGATCTTATAACCATTACCATATTGTTCTATGGGAATATTGATTTCTGCAGTTGTTGCTATAGTTTCATTTTCATCTTTGTACAACCAACCAAGAATGCCATTGTCTTTGGTTTCTTCTTCAAGAGTTCCAGCTCTAACAAATGCTCTGTTAAACATGTCTTTTGATTTCTCCGAGGTCTTTGATTGGATATTTTTAGGCTTTCCATATGACTTAGGTGAAAGTGGAAAATTATGCAAAGAATATTTTCCCATTCCTTCATCATTCAATTTGAGCCTTTTCTCAAAGGTTTCCCATAACTTTTCTTGAATTTCTTTGGTAGGATATACTAATTCTCTATTATGTGGAACTCTTGTATCTTGTGTTGGCTTCAGATTATTGTAATATTGGCTAGATTCTACAATTATAGTGACCTCTTGTCCTTCATGAGGAAATTTTACACATTGATGATATGTAGAAGGAACTTCTTGCATGGTGTGAATCCATGGCCTTCCCAGAAGAATTTTGTAAGAGAGGTTCAAATCTAAAACTTGACATAATGTATTCTTTTCCATAGGTCCTATTTTGATTGGCAACACCACAGTTCCTTTAGCGGATGTTGAGTCTTTTGTTATACCCGAAAAGGTGACCTTCGCTTTGCTTCTCGTAATGACATTGATTGGCTCTGAAGGTGGATTATCTTTAACAATGATGACATTTACCACATCATCATATGTATAAGTGTAGTTCACTTTGGCTTTTCCTTTGTCATCTTTTAAATGGGATTGTTCATCTTTGTCATAATTCAAAAGTGGAGTTTTGAAAGCTAGGTGTGATTCATTTGTTTTATGGCTATCCACTGTGATAGTTCCATTATCGATTAGATCCTGGATAAGGTGTTTCAATATCTGACAATCATTTTTTTGGTGTCCTTTATTCCGATGGTAATTACAAAAATGATTGTCATTCCACCAATTAGGCTTGACTTGTGGTTCATAACTTCTTGCTTCTAGTAAAACAATCAGTTTGTTTGCAAGAAGAGTTTTTAAAGCTGATTCCAATGGTTCTCCAATGTTTGTGAATTTCTTGCAAGGATTGGAGAAGAAAGACTTGGTTTTATTATTTTCTTGATTGTTATTGTTTGGGATTTGACTTGATAGATTAAAAATTGGTTGTTGTTTTGTAGCACTATTGTCATCATTTCCTCCATTGATGACATTCCTATTCTTTGACCAGAACTTGGGTTTGTCATTGTTACTATTGTTGTTGTTGTTGTTGTTGTGAGAATTATTGTAAAGTTTTAGATCTCCTTTCTTTACCATCGCGTCTTCTATTTTCAGACCATTCTCAATCATCTTGGCGAAGGAGGGAGGACATTGCATTTTTAGTCAATAAATCATTTCATTGATGAGATTATCAATGAATATGTCCATCTTTTCTTGATCGGGTACATCTCTTGGATACCTATTAAACATCCGTTTCCATTGCTGCAAGAAGATCATACAAGATTCACCATTCTTTTGTTTAACATTGCATAAATCCAACATTGTTATCTCATTCCTTACATTGTAGGAGTATTGTGAAATAAATCTATTCACGAGTTATTCAAAAGATTTGATTCCGGATGATAATCTTGAAAACCATTCCATTGATTGTCCATTTAAACTCCTAGGGAAAAGACGCATCAAGTAAGTTTCATCATGTGCAAATTCCATACTCATAGTACAAAACTCCCTAATGTGATCCCGAGGATTAGACTTTCCATCATATTTGTCATATTTAGGGATCTCACAATATTGTGGAAATGGTACCATATTTAAATTTTTATCAAAAGAATATGGGCAAATATCTTCCAATGAATACTTCTTGGAGCTTGTTCCATTTTGCATATCTTGTATCTGTTGTTGTAGAGTTTGCATTTGTTGAGTAAGGTTTAATAACAGATTATCCATATAGTTTCTCCTTATTTCTTCGTAAGTTTTTTTATTAGTATGCTCTTTTCTTGTGTTCACATTCTTTTCTTGTCTCTTCATGACTTTGTTTATTTACATCTTCATTGTTTGAATCATCTGTGTTTTGGGTGTTACTTGCCTTCGCATCTTGTTTCAAGCTTTCTATGTTAAAGTCTTGTGGCAATTTAGCTCCTGGTTTTGCCAACATCAAAAGCTATTTCTCTTTTTGTTTTGCCAATAATTTTTCCATTAGTGTATCAAATTTGAAATCTTTCTCAAGGTCTCTAATGGTGTTATTGACTGCTTCTTCGTAAACAACGATATACCCAAAAGTTTGGAATATCGGATTATCTTCTTCCTCCATTTATTTTTGTTGTTTTCTAAGTTGTTCGTATTGAGCTCTTGTCCAAACTGGCATGTGATTGTTTCAATTTTTTTGAAGTTTCCAAAGGACAAGTCAATAGGTGATTATTGGTTTAGGAAGATATGCTTTGTTGATTTTACCACTATTGTTTATTTGTTGTGATAAAGCATCTCTTTGTTGAAAAGAACGTCCTTGCAAAATTTCTTTGTCAAACTCTGTCCTGTAGCCATGTAAATAGTGATGAAAATGGTGTAGGAATGTCCTATGTTTTAATAAGATCTTGCGATTAATATACAAGAATCTTATTCTTTTCTGAGTAGCTTTATAACTGGGTTTTCTTTTCTTAAGGCGATACTTAAAATTCATATAAGCATTTGATAGTTTACAAGTTTGTTTGATTCCAATGTTGGTACGATTCTGATTTTGATATGACCTATGTTCAAAATAGGAAAGATATATCCAAGATAATGAACACAAGATGAATTGATCAAGCTTCGTGATAGAGGATTTGATATATCTTGATGAGAATCTTGACAATGATGTTGATTTTTGAACTTAAAATGTTTGAATCAATAGCTTGTTGAATGATTATGCTTATGGAAACCTTTCAGAAATAGCCTGTTGGATTAGTGACCCAGTTATTGAACTAGTTTGAAAATGTGTGATATTTTAGAGACAAATCTACTCAAGAAGTGTTTTGATACTGATGTTGAAATTTTGATTTGATATGCTTTTTAGATGTGAAAAAGCCTTTGTGCTAACTCTTGTGGAAAAGAGTGTTAACTTATGGGATAAAAGCACTATTTGGTTGCTTGAAAGTGCTATTCTGATTATGTTTCAAGGATTCTTCTTAAATCCTTCAGCAAGTTGTTAGATTTTCGTTCATTTTTAGATGATGATTTTCTTCAATTTTTTGACCATTTTGAACATGTCATAGACATAGAAGACACAATGTTTTTGAAAAACAAAATGCATAAGCAAGTACAAATCCTATGGTAGGCTAAGAAAATAATTGTTGAATCTCACATGGGGTTTCCCCTGAGGCTACGCTATTCAAAGTGAATATTTAGATGCTTGACCCCACTAGCTCCACCATCGACACTCACTTCTTCGAGGCAGCCAAGCACCAGTTTCCATGAAAACTCTCCATGGAAAACTTTATATCTCTACTAAGAACTATATGTGTGTGAGCCACTTCAGAGGTCCGACCTCATGCGCCAACAACTAGAAGGATTTTGGCAACTAGCAAAAGTGGTTTTTAGTAAAGGCTTCTGGTCATGTGGCCATACATGCAACACTTTCAGCTCTATAAATAAAAAAGGTTCCTAGCCTATAGAGGTTACGCTCCGTAGGGTTTATGGGGAAACATAGTGTCGGTATGAACTTATCAACACATGTTGCTTGTGACTTTTGTCACAAACATGATTTATTTAGAGTGGATTGGAAGGACTCGGTATTAGCCTGTTTCCACTTTGGGTCATTCTCCTCTCACTGGCCCACTCAAGGTAGCTCAGGAAGGCAGGCCCTCTAAAGGCTATACATAAAAGAAAGTAGGTCTAGTTTTTTGATCACCATATGATGGTGAGAGCATACTTACCTACTACTTCATCAAGCACAAAAAAACACAAGTTCATTTTAGCCTTCTAAAATCTATGTGCAACTATTTTAAAGAAGTCAATCAAAATGCAAGTTGCATGTTGTTAATTTATCCCCCTTAGCTAAGCTAAATGAGCATGACATGATGTGTTACTTTCCAAAATAGAACTCTTAATTAACTAGGTGAGGAAATGCATGAAATTTTCTTTAAAAACAATCCTGCACATGCATGTCAGTAGTTAATTTTTTTTTAAGTTCTTGGACATTCAGAACTAACAAATAAAAGCGCTATCCTAACAAATGCACTGTCTTTCACCTCTAAAGCGCTAACCTGAAACACAAAAATGGTGCTCTGTGAACTAAGAAGCAAGAATTCTCTGACAAAAGCGTTAACCAAACTAACAAATGCGCTAACCTGAAGGACAAAAGTGTTGTTTTGAAGATTAAATGTGTTGATTTATAGACAAAAGTGCTAACCTAAAGGACAAATGCGCTAAACTAAAGGACAAAAGCGCTAACCTTTCAAATAAAGGCACTGTCAGAACTCACACAGGCGTGAATCTATATTACAAATGTGTTAAATTTGCTTTTTGTGAGAATTAGATAGGATATTAGAAAGAATATGCAAGACTCTAAGCCCCACGGTGGGTGCCAAAATGGGTCGACTTGAATTTCATCATCAGGATACTACCTGCAACATGTCAGTTTGACAAAATACAAAGGAAATGCTACAAGAAATCCAAATTCAACCAATGAAACTACATGAAATACATATAAAATTAAAATACTATAATTACCTTCATGATTTATGTCTCATTGTGTCCTAACTCCACTGTTCCTGGTTGCAGATGGTGTGCTCTCAGATAAGAAATGGTAGGTTCCAAGATGGCATATGAAGAATGGACTGATAACTGATACTATGATATGCAATGCTAAATGATTATGCTATTTGCTTCAAGATTAAAACTCACAGATGCATAAGTTTTCACAAATGATTAGCTTTGAAAACTCACTTGAAGACTAACTCTTTCTCAACTCAAACTCCTGATTTTATAGACTTTGAGAGGATAAGATGATGTGGTCCAGATCAATAATCATGATCAGATCTGCAAATTTGGATGGCTATGAGAAAAGGTGAAGGTTGAGAGAAAGGGGGAATGAGAAGACAAGTGTCACTCATCTCACCTTGACTGGGTTGCTGATTGGGGGAATCTAGGGGTGGTTGGAGAAAATTTAGGCATAAGAGGACAAGTGGACTCAAGTCCTTCCTAAGATGCAGGGGTGTTGGAGAGAATATAGAAGAAAATTTAAGAAATATGTGTACGTACACAATATTTCATTAAATTTGGAGGCTGAAGATAAATGATGAATTAATATTTGAGAAATATTAATATCTTTAGCCACATGATTGATGAGTTGGCAAAGGGAAGATGAAGTGGAGATGGAAGGTGAGTTGGATAAGGGATTAAATAATTTAGAAATTATTTAATATTTGAGACTATAGGATAGAAGAATAATCATTAGATATTAGATATTTAAATGATTTAAAGAATAATTAAATATTAGATATTCAATTAATTGATCAGAAGAATAATTAAATATTAGATATTTAATTAATTAGAAGAATAGGATAGATGAATTAATTAATAAAATATTTCAATTAAATTAATTAATAGAAAGACACAAAATGAATTAAATAAATTAATCTTTTCAAATTCACTATTTAATAGAAGAATAAATATTAAATAAAAATAAAATATTTATTTAATCGCTCATAGCCATTTTTATGTGTATATAGGTAGCATTGCTACCATATGGTAGAAATAACTACCAAAGGGTAGCAGAGTGCTACCATTTGGTAGCAGCGCTACCAATGGTAGCAACCACCACCAAGACCCTTCTTCATTTTTGGTGCATAATTTGGTTCACCAAGTAAATTGGCTTGCTATTCTATAACAGCATAGTTGCTAATTTATGTTTTCATTTCGTTTTTTTATTATAGCTTGTTAAAAGTAAAATAACATATGTTTTTGGTAAATTCTAGAAAGTGGAATTAAAATATATGTTATTTAGTAAATTGTAGAGAAGTGAAACAATGTATATATTATTTAGAAAATCTTAGGAAATGAAATAGTATAGTATTTAAAAATTGGAAAAAGATATATGTTATTATTTGTTAATTTTTGGAAATTAAAACAATATATTAGTTGGAAAATTTTGAAATTAAATAATATGTTAATTGGGGAATTTGAAGATGGATAGATATAGTTAGAAAATTGATGACATTTTCTCTTGATAAAATATGGATCTTAGAGGGGAAAATACATTTATTAATGTTTGTTTGTATGTATTGGCACATAGAGGCAGGATCATATAATTGCAATTTTGGTATTGAATTTTTTTATGCAATGATGATTTTGTTCAAATATTGTTTTTGGAAAGTTTAGTTCAATTAAAAAAATTGATCGATTTGTATTTTTAAATGATATGGAAAAAGATTGTCCTTTCAGAGTTATGTCAATGCATGTTTAGTTTTCTGTATTCACATTTGATTAAGAAATGATAAGTCCTTGATTGTGATTGTTGGATATTGTCTTATGGTTATTTTGGTATCTGCTTATGTCCTTGATCTCAAGTATTGACTGTTTTCATGTGATGGTTTTGTATCTAGTTATGTCCTTTATGCGAGTGTTGGATGTTGGTATGTGGTTGACTATAGCTGGTCATGTCTCTAGTCAGAGAATTGTCAGTCAGTGCACCTCATGTGAGGACTTTTTTGGCCAAGTGGGTATTCCTATCGTATTGAACTTCGTAAACTAGTCCTTGTGTATACCTTGGTTTTTGGAGCTTTATTTGATTGCAGTTTAGTGTCTTACGTGCCAGTGGCTTTCGAGTGGGGGCCATGCCCAACGTGGTAGCAGGGTAACCCATTAGAAGTGTGTCTAAATAAGTGATAACTTAATAGTATATTAGGAAGTTTAGTAGATAAAAACACTAAGTAAGATAATTGTGCCTCATGCATGGGATGAGTGATAGTACATACTTGAAATGCAGTGAGAAGGCCTAAAATGGAAAACCAACAACCTTGTCTTCATGAAAGGATGTGTTGGGTCCACATGAGACTTAGATGGGCCGAAGGTTCTGGAAAGGTTGTTAGGGTAACCTAGTGGATGGGGCTGGGACCTATGAAGACCTGCCAAGGTAACCATACCAAGCTATGTGATGACACTCGTCCCTTATGTTCACTAGTGTGTAGCTTGTGTTGTCTTTGCTAAGAGTACTGTTGTGGAGTCATATTTGGTCGTTTATGCCTTTGAGAGTACTTGATTTTCATGTTAGACCATGGGTTGCTTATGATGGGTTGCGAGGACTTAGTTTCACGAGTGCTCCAATTGTTCTTTTGTATTTGATTCTTATCATATTTTAGATGGATCCTTTTCCTTCTTCTGGGATCATTCATGTATCTTTTGACCGGTGTGGTCATATGTATTATTTATTTATGTACGCCTTATTGGCAAGTTGTAATGAAAGCGAACCTTAGGTATTCTTCACCCTATTATTTATTAGAGCTTGTAGTTGAGTAGACCCGAAGATGTAGCCCATTAGGGGTGAACTCCGATATCAATTTGGTGTTATGTGGTGTTTGTGTTCATCTGGTTCCTTTTTATTTTGCATGTATGGATGACATTATGGTTAAAATGTATAATGTGGATTAGGTGATATTAATCTTAAAGGTATGCATGAGGTTATTAAATGCACTAATATGGATCATGAAGCATGTAGATTAGCATAATTGAAAATATTCATTAATTTTTAATGCAATTAAAGTATGTATGGAAATTAGATGCATGACATATGTTTTAATGTAAGATTGGATGTAATGTATGGTTAAATTGTAATGGATGAACTTAATCATATTATCTATATTTTTAACCTACCAAAGGAATTTAACCATTGTTTAAGTATAATCATGTCATCAAGTTAATCAACTTAATTGGATTAATTAGCGCGAGTTGAGTTAGTGTTGAACCAAGCAATCACGTTGGGAAACCCTTTAGGTGTTGGCTAAGTGTTTCGTTGTGTTATTTGAACTTAATGTTAACTCATTATATCATTATGCTATATTAACTTTATATATATATATATACATTTGCACTCTATTCTTGTGTTTTAGTTTTATCCGTTTGGGGTTTCCTGGCGGGGCATTACATAATTGGTCTAGATTATCTGGCAGTCTCTGCACATCTAGTTTCTCATGCCATTGTATTAACCTCTTTAAACATGGGAAAAAAATTCTATTAAGTTCCTTGAAGGCATTGATAAGAACAAGAGGCCGACTAGATGTAGACAGTTTAGAGGCCATCTTATTTATTTTACTAAAGATTTCTGAAAATAAAGCATTCACCATCCTTGGAGAGACTAAGGATGTAAAGTCCATGGTGTTAACGTTTTGAGAAGGAGATATCATTCTGGCCACAAAAGTTTTACCAATTTCAGCTAATGCATGCAAGTATAAGGAATTGGTGAAAGTCAAAACTTGATCATTCTGGTTGGAGAATTAGAGTGCATGTATTAATCAATTGACTAATGATCTTTGCACCTTAGGGTCCTCAAACCTTTGAGTAGCCCTAGCTAGACATAGCCAGATATTGGTTACTTGGCCTAGGATATCTGTTGAACTCTGCACACCCAGCTTGTCACATCCTTGTAGTATCCTCTTGTAACATGGGATATGATTACAACTATCTTCCTTAAAGGCATCCAATAATTCCAGAAACTGACTAGATGTAGGCAATCTGGAAACTAAGATATTTATTTTACTAGAGATTTCTTAGAAGGAATCATTCACCTTCCTTAGATAGTATAGAGAAGAAAAACCCATGCCCTTAAGATTTTGGGAGGGAGATAACATTCGGGCCATGAAAGTTTTACCAATTTCAATTGGGGCATACGAGCATAAGAAGATGCTAACCAGTTCCAATTTGTAGATGCTAACCAGTTTTAGTGCAGATGCTAACCAGTTCCAATTTGAAGATATATTGGGTGTATTTACCCTTTTAGAAGCCAATATCTGCATTTCCTGCTTTGGATACTGGTTCGTATGCTCAGAAATGGTTGTCCTAGCATTATTAATATGGTTGTTATCAGTTTGAATGTGTTGAATGGGAATAGGACTATCATGCAAATCCACACTTGGACTAGAGGCAAATAAACAAAGGGATGGATCTATAGAATGATCATTGCAAACTTTGATTGTTTGATGCAAATCTTGTTGATATTGAACATTAAAATTTCTCAAAACATCTGAATGAGAAACCACTATTTCAGGTTCTTCAAGAATGATAGTTTGTTTCCAAGTACCAAATTTGGAAACAACTGATAAGTTATCTGGTACCAATTTTGACGTGTCTAGAAGCAAACATACTCGAATTGGAAGATGAGTAAATTCAAAATGAATTAGATCATTCTTGATGAAAATTCAAATTTGGTTTGCAAATAGCTCAATCAGCTCTAAATCTCTATATTCCAAAGGCAAGGATAGAAAGGAGATCCAGAAGGGGGCAAATTTATAGATTGTAGAATTTGTCTTTGAAGTTTGGTACCCATGGGACAGTGAAAATATAAAAAACCCTTACAGAACCAACCCTTATGCTTATGGGTTGTATCCCTAAAGTGTTTTGAATGAAATATTGCAATAAAAAACCCTGATCCATTATCAATGTAGAAAATTTCCTTAACCCCTTTCCAACCTTTCTTGGCCCATGACAGTAAATCATCAAATGAAGTAGAAGATTTCCAAAACTTACCAACAAGCGCTCTTTCTCGAAGATGCAAAATTTGGGGCATAATGGCCTGATCCAGGAGAGTAACCTTGTACTTCTTATCAAGGTGGCTTGATTTAGGAGTGATCACATTATCTCTCTTTTTTATCATCATTTCAATATGTTCTTCATTCAGCTATTTTTTCCTCCAAATTTTTAAGGGCTCATCAAATGTTTGGGGGGGGGGGGGGAGATCTCTTCACCCGACTTGTCTTTGCGACACTGCCTGTCAGATTTTGGGATAAAGGGCACTTTAAGGTTGAAAGGTGAATGGTCTCGGTTCCCTACACTATCAACCTTTGGGTTGGAGGATGCTCTAAATGTGGGATCTGAATCATCTCGACTCCCTACGATTGGAATATTGTTCGGGAAGGAGGCAGAACAGTCTCAGATCCTTGTACTAACAGACTTTGGGTTGAAGGACACTCTGAGTTTGGGATCTGAAGGATCTTGGCTCCCTGTGATTGGAATATTATTAAGGCAGGAGAGGAGTTTGGGATTGCGTACTGATATATTATTGGGCTAGGAAGAATATGAGGGTAAAAAATGGCTGTAAGGTATGTTTGTGCTTTTGAAATCTGCTTCTGTATGGATCCTTAGGCGATCCAAGAACCCTTTACCCCTAACAAGATCTAGTGAATGTTTAGAGCAATAACCCTCATAGATATCAAATATTGGCTGCTTTTGTTTAGATAGTCTTTTGAATAGAGGTCTGTGATTTTGTTGGGAATTCCAAGTCTGCTAATTTCTCTGGGAATTTCTGTAGCTCTTAGAATTTCATTGGTCTGGCTCCTGCCATCTTCTATTGCTGGTTCGGTAAACACTTTGCCTTGCAAATTCAAATTTTTTCCTTCCCGCCTGTGCAGCTCTTGCAGACCACATTGGACCAGCTGACTCTTTTCCTATTATCATTATTATTATTATTTATTAAATGTAAATTAAAAAAAATAGTGTTGGAGTGCTGAGATTTTTTAGGAATATTTTAATTTTAGTGATCTCATGAATTTTGTATTGCACTTCAGCTTAAAATTTTAAGCTCCTAAATTTAAGGGTGTTGACAGTGTCATCTTAAGTTTAAACTCTTAAAATTAAGCAAGTTGGCTATAAATTTAGGTAGGGGCTCTTATTTTTTGGGAAAAGATTCTAAATAATCCTACAATAGAAAAATAATTTCTTCATGGAACCACCTCTTCCTTAAAAATAGAGCTTAAGCTCCCTCGGACTCTAAAAATTATATTTTTAAATGTAGATTTAAACGAAACTTCTAATTTAAAAAATTATGTTTTTAAATCTAGATTTAAAAAAAAAATTCTATTTTTTTCATGCAAATCATTTCATATTCTAAATTAAGACTAAATTCTAATAAATATTAATCATATGAAATTAATTAATCTACGCTAAAGTAAAGATTTTTTAAATTTGATCTCTCGGCATCATCTACACAAATTTTATTTATTAAATATAGGTATGCTAGTTATTATATGTCTCTCACACACATAAAATAACCAATGTTACAATGCAACTTTATAAGTGGCCCCCAAATAATTACCTAGTATAACTAACCACATCTCCTAGATGTAGCACAACTAAATAATTATTCAATTATAATATTATAATGAATCAATTTATATAATGGTGTACAACACCAATTCCTAACAAGCAATTATAGATCATTGTTATTCAATGCATACTGGTCGTTTTGTTGGTGAACAAGAAAAAATGGATTCAAAAGATCGAAATTGAGGAAGACAGGAGATATCGTGTCAAATGTAGATCCATATATCATTGGGAGACTTATTCCAAATTGATGCCAAAACCAAAAAATAAGTTTTTTGGGAGAGCCAAGATCCCCATCGGGGAAAAAGAACAAAAGGATGAAAATGGAGTAGCGGGGGGCTCAATTTTTCCCTTGGATCAACCAACAAAACTATTGTTAATAAGGATTTCCTATGCGAAGAAAATAACAATAAGATGTTGTCTCAACATTCGAATGGAGGGGAAATGGAATGAACACTAATGGTTCCCAATTCCATAGCACAAATTTTACCAAATCAAGTGGGTGATAATCAAATGAATGTAACATTATGTGAAGATACAGATAACTCAGAGGAGGACATGGATGAAGAGAAGGATGAGGATGATCTAGACATCATTGATCTCACAATATGTGTCTAGAAAGAATTGGGACACTCAATGCCGAAATGGAAGAAGAAAGGTAATGGAAGGAGATCTTTGAAAGAATTAAGGGACTAGGAGGCCACTGAAAAGAATTTTACTAGCATTAGGAATTTTTTTTAAAGTACCAAGGGAAGAGCCCCTCCCTTTGGAAGAAATGGAGATCATCTCTTGGAATGTTAGGGGTCTCGAGGCCCCTAACAAGTGATGCTTAATCAAGCGCAAATCTAGGCAATGCCCGACGATATGGTTTTTCTTTAGGAAAAAAAGTTATCGGTTGATGATGGGAGGAAGTTTTTATCCTATTGCAGGTGGTGGAATGATTTTTTTCAACAATCCATTGGCGCGTCTGGAGGTTTGAGGATAATGAGAAAAGATAAGGAGTTGTCGGTTGATACTTTGGAGGCTAACTCTAACTGGATTGCTGCAAAAGTGTATAGTTTGTCTCTAAATGATCACTTCATTGTGATATGTGTTTACGAGCCCACTAAAATAAATGAGAAAGCGGCAACATGGCTAGCCATTCTGAAGTTCATGGAGAGCATAAGGGATTTGAAAACTATTATGGGTCGGGATTTCAATGCAATTATGGGTGTGTAAGAAAAGCTTCGTGGCAACCCTAAAACTAATCAAAACATGATGGACTTTAGGAAATTTTCTTCCAAATTTGGGCTGATGGATTGTCAAACATTGAATGGAGTGTTTACTTTGACAAACTGAAGGAGAGAATTCTTGAATATTGCTGAAAGGCTAGATCGATTCTTTGTAGATCTCCAAAATGGATGTGTGGATTGATCTTAGTGGTGCCAAGATTCTTCCTATCTTGGTCTTGAATCACCTGTTGATAGAGCTAAACATATGTGGCAAGCAAAATAACCTAAAA
Source organism: Cryptomeria japonica (assembly GCF_030272615.1). Taxonomy (NCBI): domain Eukaryota; kingdom Viridiplantae; phylum Streptophyta; class Pinopsida; order Cupressales; family Cupressaceae; genus Cryptomeria; species Cryptomeria japonica. The sequence continues at coordinate 537,975,927 of NC_081410.1, forward strand.
ACAAGCTTCAAATTTGAAAACATGTGGTGGTGCAATGGAAAATTAATCTCCCTAATTAAGAAATGGTGGAAGGAATGTGAGGTTGGGGGTTCCTAGAGTTTTAGATTTACAAAGAAATTACAACACATTAAATGCAAGCTTAAAGAATGGAACTATTGTCACGAAGGATTGCACATGTGATGCTATGTATGAAACCCAATAATTATGTTAAACATGGGAATACTTTCGGGCCTGTGGGTATGCCTATGGTGAAAGTAGACCTCTGGATTATAGGCCAACTTCTTGTATGATGAATCTCCTACAAACTAATTTCTGCTGAGAAAAGGGATAGAAGGAATACTGAAATTAAACCTATCCTATGAGGTGATGCACCAAATATTCTTTCTGAGACCTGTAACCTGCTTAACTCACAAAATCCTTCAACTAGTAGACTTTAATTACTCACAACTCGGCTAAACATGCAGATGCATCAATATTTCATAGAAATTTTTGAATTTAGAATCTTCTTGAAGGAGACCAGATTGTTCTCACAACTTCAAATCACTGAAATCAGCTTGCACAATCTACAACCTGCACCTATCATGCAACTACCCACACCAATCATATTTGAATGAGACATAATTAAAGGATTTAAACATAAATCACAATAATAACATCAAATCACTCATTCATAACACAGTACAAGAAGTGTTAAGAAGGAAAATGTTGCTATTTTATTGAAAAATGAAGGAGTTGTTGCTGCTACAAACTCAGAAATATGAGCTACAATGCTATCCTTGAGCATGAAAGGGTCTGAAATAGTCCACAATCATGCCAAGGAAAGAAAGAAATGAGAAATAAATGAAGAGAGAAGGAGAATATATAGAAGAGAACTCTAAGAAACCACATGAAGAAATCCTTGGGCGAATTTGTCCAAAAAAGCCTACAAAACACATGCAAAAATTTGCCAAAATCACTCTTTGATGATAAAAATAGCTTCCTCTCTCAAACTGCATGGAAGTGGAACTCAAAACTCCTGTAAGCTACCAAAAATAGTGCATCTGAAAAAACATATCTCCCTCTGTAAAATCTGCATGATGGATGGTGCAAAATATAGCCGAAAAAGAAAACATTCCCCCCTGAAAACTACATGAAGAGGTTAATTACTTTTGCTTTTAATCCATAAAATATTTTTATTCTAACAGTTAATTAAAATAATTCATTTTAATTAAATGCTAAAATAAAAATATTCACTTCTCTTTTATAATAATTTTATTTTAATACTTATTGAAATAATCCTCTTAAATTAATTTCAATAAATAATAAAATAAAATATTAAATTCCAAAACTTCTTTTTTATAAAATAGTATAATTCAAATAAGAAATCTATGGATGACTTTAATGCTTTTATCTCTGATATGACTCTTTTTGACTGTAAGCCTAATAATGGTCTCTTTACTTGGACAAATATGAGGAAGGATTTCTCTCAAATTGCAGAGAGATTGGATAGATTTTTACTTTCCAACAATTGGTTTGAATCAAATATTGAGTTTTTTTCCTCTATCCATCCAATCTTAGGGTCGGATCACTTTCTAGTCTCTCTCTCCATTATAGAAGATAGATCTTCTCATAAGTTTACCTTTAAGTTTGAACCAATGTGGTTTCGGGACCCTTCTTTCCTACCCCTGCTTTGGAAATGGTGGAGTGAGGCACCATTCTTAAGGGGTTCTAGAATGTTTTAGATTGTTAAGAAGCTTAGATTTTTAAAGGGTAAAATTAGGGAGTGGAATTCAGTGCACTTAAAAAATATCTTTGAGGAGAAGTAGAGGATTTTGGATATGATTGGAGTCTTGAATAGTCATGTAATCCAACATGGCATGGGTCCTAGGGTGTTTGATGAAATTAAGTCTCTTAGGGGTGAGTTAGAAGAAATTTTGGCGAGAGAGGAGGTTTATTGGAGACAAAAATTTAGGGAATTATGGTTATCTGATGGGGATAAAAATACAAAGTTTTTTCATTCTTCCACTAAATTGAAAAGGGATAGGAGTAGGATTACTTGTATTCAGGACTGTCATGGGAATACTCTTTCTGCTTTGGATGATATTTCTAGTGAAGCAGTTAAATTTTTTAAGAATTTACTTTCTTCCGAGAATAATGATGTTTCTAATAATATTACATCTCATATTCCCTCTATAATCTCTCTAGATGACAAAAAAATGTTAATGTCTCCTTTTTCATTAGAGGAGGTTAGGGGGGTTGTTTTTTCTATGAACCCGAACAAGGCACCTGGGCCTGATGGATTCACTCCATTATTCTTCTAGAAATGTTAGGAATTTGTGGGTCTGGATGTTCTATTGGCCTTTGAGGAAGCAAGATGAAATAGGTCGGTTCTTAAGGAAATGAACACTACCTTGATAGTCATTATACCTAAGAAGGAGGACCCCAAAAATTTTGCAAATTTTCGGCCTATAGCTTTATGCAATACTCTTTACAAGATCTTCAAGAAAGTGATTTCTATGAGATTGGCTAAACTTTTACCAAAAATTATTTCTTTAGAACAAGGAGGTTTTGTCCCAAAAAGGGAAACAACGGAGGGGGCAATAGTTGCTCATGAGGTTCTTCATTCAATAACAGTTCAAAAATGTCCTGCTATGATTTTAAAGTTAGATATGATGAAGGCATATGATAGGGTCGAATGGAATGCATTAAAAGTTGTGTTGTCTAGGCTGGGTTTCTCGTTGGCATGGATAAAATGGATCATGTCATGCATTTCCTCAGCTAGATTCTCAATTCTTGTTAATGGGTCTCCTTGTGGGTTTTTTCATTCTTCTAGGGGATTGAGGCAAGGGGATCTCCTATCCCCTTTTTTGTTTATATTACTAGCAGAAACCTTGAGTTAGGCAATTAGAGCAATTAGATTGAGTGGTGTATGGAGGGGTATTAAAATTCATAATTTTGATCAGAGGAATTCTCATTGCCATTTTATTGATGACACCCTATTGTTTGGCAATGCATCTTTGAGTGAGGCTAGAATTATTCATAATGTGATTAAGAATTATACTTCATTTTCTGGTCAGAAGGTCAACAAGGATAAATCAAAACTTTTTTTCTTAAATACTCACCCTTTGATTTAGGGTAGGCTTTAGAATTTTTGGGGTTTCCAACTTGGGGAACTCCCTTGTAGCTACCTTGGGATACCATTTTTTGTTAAAAAGGACAAGGTGGGTTTTTGGGATAAAATAATTTCGGGGATATCAAAGAAATTTTTTTCTTGGAGCCACAAATGGCTTACTATGGTAGGGAAAATTGTTCTGATTAAGTCTGTATTGAATGCGATGCTAATTTATTAATGTCAATTCTCAAAGCTACAAAGGCTGCTCTTGTTAGTTTGAAGGATGCTCTGAGATCCTTTCTTTGGAATAATAGTAAGGATGGGAAAAGTAGGATCCCCTTACTAGCCTGGGATAAAGTTTGTCTTCCAAAAGAGCTTGGTGGTATAGGGCCAAGCTAGTTTGGAAATTGTATGAAAAGCTAGATTCCCTCTAAGCAAAGATTATGTTTGCAAAGTATTTCAACAATGGGGCAAGAGAGAGTGTTTTTCGTGCTTCGAGCTTGCCTCATGGGTCAGCTATTTGGAAGTTTTTGGTTAACTGTAGAAGTGTCCTGTTACCTCACCTTTCTTGGGTTGTGCATAATGGTAGGAAAGTTAGATTCTGGGGTGATGCTTGGAATGGTCATTGTCCTTTGGTTTCCATTAGGGATTGGTCCCCATTAAAGTCAGTCCTTTCTGACAGTTGGGGAATCTTCTTGGCTGACTATTTTGATATTGAACAATATGGTCTTGTGAAATTGGCTAAATGGAAGTTAGTTGATTTAAGTTTGAAAGAGGAATTTTGTAATGTCCTTAAGAACAAAGTTGTCATCTTTTCTGAGAATGAAGATGAGCTTTTTTGGACTAAGAGTGTTTCCGGCAAATACTCTATGAAAGATGGGTATAACTCCCTTATGCCTGCTAAGGATTTGTCTTCTTGGCCCTATAAATTATTTTGGCACTCGACTTGCCTTCCTAAGGCAGGTGCATTTGCTTGGCTTGTTGTACAAGACAGGGTTCTTACAGGCTTGAGATTGGATAGAATGGGGTTGACTGTTGTTTTCCCTTGTGTTTTGTGTAATAAGAATTTCTAATCTTCCTCTCACCTCTTCCTTCATTGTGACTTTGCTTTTGGGTGCTGACAATGGCTGTTTGAGAAGCTAGGCCTCTACTTTGTTATTGGTTATGATCTTCTCTCTCACTTTAGAGCTTGGCCTATCTTGTTTTCTTCATCATTTTATGCTTGTCTCTGGCTCATCTCTCCTTCGATTATCATTTGGAACATATGGTTAGAGAGAAATAATAGGATTTTTAGGAAGGAATCATCTTCATTCTCTGATATTTTAATCAAGATTGAGGCTTCTATCTCGGAGGTGGCTCTGTCATTCATTCATAAAAAATTGGAGAATTTGACATCCTTCTCTCATTGGGATAGTAGGATTACAAGGACCTGGAAATATCTTTTTGCCATTCCTTCTCATGGGTTTGTTGTAAAAGGTCTTATCACTATAAATAAGAGACTTGCTGCTAGATGGGATCCTCCCCCTTCGGGTCATTTCAAGCTTCATTTTGATGGAGCCTCTAGGGGTAATCCAGGGTTGGCTGGGGTTGGTATGGCTATTTTTGACCATAAGGAAATTTTGATAGCAACTCAGTGTCATGCTCTTGGTACCCAGTCAAACAATTTTGCCAAGTGCCAAGCTTTGTCTCTAGGGATTGATATGGCTATTTCCTTAGGGATTAAAAACCTAATAATTCAGGGGGATTCAGTGGTCGTTATTCAGAGTGTTTTGTCCAGTAAGAGAAATTGTTGGCATTTGAAGTACATACTGGATCATATTTTGGAAAAGTTGTCATTCTTTGATACGTTCTCAATAATACATTGTTATAGAGAACTTAATAAACTTGTAGACTTTTTGGCTAATTTTGCAATTGACTCTGGTGCTCAATTTAAGAAGGTCGAGGTAAGTGACATTCCTCAAGATATTCTTATAGGGTACTTGATCTAATCTAAGGGTTTTTACATGGAGGCTAATAAAGTGGTAGAATTCTTGGTGCTTCCTCCAGTTCTTGTTGTGGATGATACCCCCCCTTCTTCTCCTCCGTTGGAAAGCACCAGTTCGTGGTATTTGAATTCTTAAGTGTAATCTTCTCAGGCAGAGAAATTTTTTGTACTCCTTACAAGTGGTTGGGCTTTTGTAATCTTGGGTGGGCTTCTATCTGTTCTTTTTATGTATGTGCTGGACCAGAAGTGTACTTATTGCATAGGGCTAGGTTTTTGTTGGCCAACATGGTTATTTTGTAATCTCGGGTGGGCTTCTATCGGGTTTTTATGTATGAGCTAGACCAAAGGTTTTCTTTGGTTGGTTCTTTCCTACCAGTGCTCTTTGAACCAGGTTGTAAAAATTTATAAATATTAATAAAATTTAGTAGTTTACCACTTTTACCAAAATAAAAAATAAAAAATTCAATTAAGGCTTTTTAAAATAAAACAAAACGTTTAATTAAGTTATATTATTTTATAAAATAGAACAAAAGGAAAAATCTTTAAGCCTTTAATAATATAGGTCAAAGACTATAAGTCTTGACCATGACCTTCACAAAAATTGCATACTTTGTTTTGTAAGAAAACAAATAAAATCAAAAAATCCCATAGTATATTGGAAATTAGGGTATGCAAAGAAGAAGATCCTCGAACCTTAATCTCATTTTTTTGTTTGTTTGAAGTTGCTCCTCTCTGGCGGCATGCATGTTTATTCTTGGTTCTAATTAGGGTTCGAAGTGGTGCTAGAACTGATCTTTTTCACAAGGTTTTCCTGCATGATGGGCATGATATGTATTCTTTTCTTCACCTTCATGCAGGTTTATCTTTGGTTATCATGCCTTAGGGTTTTCATTTTGTGCTTTATATCTGTAGCTCGGTGCTCTTTGTGGCTGTTATTTGGTGTGCATGGATTACAAAAAGAACAAGTATAGATCGCTACCCTCAACCTATTCAATGTCCCATTTTGGTCTACAAATTATCTTTACACTTAGATTGCCATCAATTAAACCCTAGTATGCATGCTTTTGGAGATTATTGCATAAAATGGATGATTCATTCTTTCCTCTATGGTTTCTTTTGTAGGAGCTGCACTTTGAGAGTGAACAAACACCGTGAGATTACATTGTGATGCTCTGCAAAAAGGACAACGTTAGACAAAAACCCGTGGTCGTATAATACACAAAAACACAAGAAACAAAGAAGAGTTAGTGTCAATCAACCAAAAACTAGTCTAAGCAGGCATACCAAGAGAGACACAAAAAATAAAGTAAAGCATTTAACTATGAATATAAATGCAAGAAGACATCTCCAAATGTCTTCTACTATGCTCGTAGCTGCCCCTCCCTTGTTCCTCTCCTCTCCAAGTTCCAAATTAGTGTAGCTCTCAACAGCTTTTTGCACTATGGATGCCTTATGGAGGTTCAAGATAAATAGATGCTTAATCTAAAATGTTATGCAAATGTGAACAAAAACTAAAAATGAGAGATTATCTAATTAGCTAGTGTTGATTTTAAGCCAAACGAGTGAATATGATTGATTATGCTAAAATGCTCTCTAAAATTCTCTATAACTTAGATGCATACAAGTTTTTGGGATCTGGATTATGAAGAAATGGGCTCTATTTATAGGAAAAATTGAGCAATGGATGGTTGAGATTGAGTAATCTCAACAAGGGTTAGGATTGAATGGTTTGAGATCCATGTGAGGGCTTTCAACCCAATCCCAGGATGACAAGTGTCAATATGAGATAGGTTGAGAGAAGAGGGAATGAGCATTAAATGCTTGACATGACCTAAGAGTTAACTTAGGAGTTAAGGTCAAGGTTGGGTAGAGTGAATAAATTCTTTATTCAAAGAATAAAGCTTTTATCCAATGGATAAACTCTCGTGCAAAGGTAAAAGGGATAACCATGGTCACAATAATAAATACTTGAGGAGACACATGAGTCACATGAGGGTTGCGTTAGGGGTTAACCATAAATGGTCATGTAAGAGCCATAAGTGGTTTGGAAGACTTTAGAGGTTAATTTGTTGAACACACAAAGCATTTAATGCTTTTCAAAAACTTTGAAGTCTTTGAGAAGTGACTCCAAGTTGCTTAGGAATGTGACAATAATTAGGGGATGGATTAGGTTAATTAGGAATGGTTTAGAAGAATCTAGAAGGGGGTTAGGATTGCAAGTGGGTTTGGTGGGTGAGGGAAAGGAGGATTTAATTAAAATAAAATAAATTTATTTCAACTTGTGGTTGCAACTTGCATTTGTAGGAAAATGCAAGCGGGGGGGGGGGGGGGGGGGATAAATGATTTAAATAAATGTTTTATTTAATTTATATAAAAGAGGAAAGAGGATTAAATTGAATAAATAGAATTTATTTATTTAATTGATTGTGAATTTGGTTTTTTTGAATTAATTAAAATAAATTGAATAATTTATTTAATTAATAGGAGAATGATTTGTAGGTGAACTAATTAAATATTGATTTAATTAACTGATGGCTAGTGGATTTTTAATTAAATAAATAGCAAATATTCATTTAAATAAAATGGACAGATTTATGTGACTAAACATTGTATTTATGACTTGACACTGTGTATATAACGCTTGGGAGTGCCTTTTACAAAATGTAATAGCTTCTTTTGTAACTGGGTATCTCTGTTTGCTTGATGTTTGGTTTGTAACAGGTTTGCAAACCTTTTATTAGTTTATTGTGGTTTTAGTGAGATATATAATGCTCTGTCATAATACTTCCTTTGTTGTTGTATCCCCAAATGAATGGGTCCATTATTCATACTATAGATGAAGGAAATGGACTGAATACAAGATTCAATCCTCCAACATCCAACAATGAAGTTCCTGCAATAAACACACACATGCAAGTTGAAAAATGAAAAACATAACTATCTACTATCAAAGCATATTCATGCAACTGCAAATCTAACTCCATTGCCCTCCCATTCCTCAAGATTTCACATTTAATATTTTGCTCTTAGAAGCACTTATGCAAAAGGCTATGAGGAAATGGAGATTTGAGAATGCAAGAAAATAATATAAAAGCTAGAATATGAGAAAACAAAGATTCAAAGGATAAAAGATCAATGCTTGCAAAGATAACATATATGCGCTCAAGATGTCAAGATAATGGATGGATGAATGAGAGAGAGGCTTAGTTTTTATAGATGTTCTCAGGGAGAAATTAAGCATCAGGGTAAATATGGGATAATGAGAGATTAGTGGTATAGGAAGGATGAGTGGTAAGGAGAGAGGATATGTGGTAACAATAAGTGGCAAGTGGTAAGGAGTATTTTTTGTTTATTTTAAATGCATGGGATGGATAATGAAATATATATTTATTTAATGGATTTAATGGATTAATGATATGAATATATTAATAAAATAATGAAGAATGAATATAATATAATATAGTGAATAATGGATAATAGAAAAATGGATTATGGATATAAATATTAATATACTAAATAATATAATAGAAAATGAGAAATTAATATTATAATGGATCCACCCTGATGATGATTATAAAATTGAGGTTTGATAAGAGGACACATTTTAGTGGAATTTTTTATGTGTCTACACATACTAATTCTTGTCTTTTATTACTAGTGGTTGTATTAACTCCTTGGCTGCTACTTATTGTCTTCTTGCTATTGATACCCTGTCTATACCTTCATCTCTCTATTTATTTGAAAAGATATCACTGTCCCTTCTTTTGATAGCCCACCAAACTATCTCTCAAATGCTTCAACCTTAATACACATTTGACTTATTTCAATGGAAATCCTTGTGAATATAGGGTTTATTGTGTGTGCCTTGGCTGGGTTTAAAACTTTTGGGGTATTGGAAGATAGTAATGATTAACATAACACCTAGCACCTTTTATGATTTTATACAACTATACGCTTGCTTTGTACTGATTTATGCTTCTTTTTATAGTTTATGACTGTTTATACACTTTGACAACACTACAATTTGATATTGGATATCAAACTATGTCCTCATGACTAATAATGAGGCTATTGCTCTTTACTCTAAGATAGAAGATATCACAATTTGGCTGCAACTTTAGGTAGTAACTATTCACTGTATAATATTTGCCTTTTTTCATATGGGAGTTAAGTTGTTAATGTTTGCACCTTAAAAGGTTGATGTCCTAAGATAAGGTTTATGACCGAGAGCTTTTGAAATCTTGCTCTGTATGAGTGGCAGGCCATCATTGGCTTCTAGGAACCTTGATGCTTTGTATAGAACACTGATCTCAACCTTTTCACTGTCCCAACGATGAATCTCTATCATCAACTGATCTCTGTCATTAATCCATCCTTTCACATGGTCATTTTATATTTATGAGGTGACCTCTTATCAAGCTATTTATCATTATTTTTTCTTATGTAGTTATATGACCTTTCTATGCTCAATGGTGCAATTAAGCTTTTATGGTTGCTCATGAGGTGTCCTCTTAAGTATTGTATCCTTTTTTTTTATAGTGACCAAAAGACATTGTATTATCTAGGCCCAACACACAATGCCCCAAGTTAACAACTCATAGAGCCATCAATGATAGCCAAATAAAGATTTAAGAAGTTGTGACAATGACTCTTCATCATTGTTTTGATACTTTGCATCACTGAAGGTTTAATGGTGCTAGTAATATCTCTATCTTGCTATTATAGCACTTATTAAAAACATTTTTTTTTGCAGTATATTCATGAACCTTTGACTGTGATTGAACAATGTTGTTCATGAAGCTGGTAATGTCTCCATGGTATTAGGGGCTCTTGTTTTACACTTCATCGTATGTCTCTACCTCTCCAGCTCTATGCAAATAGCAATTTCTGTGTATGAACTATGTATATTCCTTTTAAAGCATATTGATCACAAACCTTCACAAAGGCTGCTCTACTTTCTTTTAGCACTATTATGACTTGAGAATCTCTTTTTCTTAATAGATACAAATCACTGTTAATGTGAATTGCTCTAAGGTCTACGATGAGACCATAAGCTTCATTTATAATTCATTGCCATGTTAGCCTAACTCACTGTAGACTACAACCTCTTTTAAAACCTAGCATCATTACTTATCATAAGCCTCATTTTTATCATTAACAAAGATATTAATGACTGCAAGGATTGTATTCTTGACCTATTTATTGTGATTCTTTATCCCTATTCTTCTGTATTATGTGCATTTGAAAGGCAAAAAGGACATGTGTGACTACCTTTATTGATTGTGTTTTGGTTATTCAAGCTGCAATATTATAGCTGACTTATAAAAAAGGCTCATTGCTATAAGTCCCCTCACAGTTCCATTAATGAATTTTAATGATCATTTCTTCTCAAGCACTGTCTTCTACTCAAGTGTATGTAAAACTGCTAACAGTGCTTCTAAACTATTACAAAGGGTTATAATTATGATATTACTTTGAGTACCATGATCTTTTGTCTATTAGCATTGTTCTATTGATGATCATAGGCTGCTATAATCTTTCAATGGTCTATTTGATTTAACTTTATCAATCTCATGAAATCCTTTGATGACTTGTATGCCTCTTTCTTATGTAGTGACCATATTCTAGGTGCTCAAGGCTTTAATCATTTCCCTCGATCACTATTAGGATCCCTTTGTATTGAATTTATCTTTGTGTATTGAGGGTTGTCTTTATGATTTCTCTTTGCCTACAAAATCACACATCAAATGGCTACTCTATTTATATCACGTCTCTAAAGGGTTTTGCCTTGCTACTGCATTAGATTACAATCTGTTATAATACCTTGTTGACTGAGTTTGATGCTCTTTGTACTCCATAATAGTCCTTTATGGTCACTATCTTTTGGTATTCAATGACTTGTAGAGGCTTCTTTACTATTATGAATGCAATCTTAACCTTGTATTTGTTGTAGCATCACATTTTTGTTCTTTGTATTGTATATGATTGTCCTTAATATGACTGTGATGCAAAATTTGTGACCTTGAACTTGTCTTCATAGTGATTGACTGTTATGAAAGTTTTTTTGAGATTTTGCCAAGATCTAGAGGCAATGTAAAGCACAAATAAGAGAGAACAAAAAAGATGATAGGAATAAACTGTATTCTATCAAGATTCAAAATATGATCAACTGGATCATTACAAGATTGTTCAATGAATGCCCGTACAAACAATGTAGATGAGTTTGCTTGTATAGGCAAGGCAATATAGATATGTGAGCACACAAACATGACATTTGGCTCAATAAGAAACAAGGGTAGGTAGGAAATAGGTGTGGTAGGTAGGAGAAACAATAAAATATTCCATATGAGGTGGATCACCCACCAAATGTGGAATTATCACTCCACAATAAGTGGATATGATAGAGTAGTAACAAGATCAACACCATAAAAGGTGGAAATTCTCCTACATACACCATCCCAATGTGGCACAAACACACCAATAGTTTTTCTAATTGTATGCAGTCTTTTTTATATCAATTTCTTTGTTTATTGCACATGATCTTAGCAAGCTTATTCATTCTGAGACCCTACGAGGGATATTTAGCCTTATATCATGCCAACATGTCTCCACTCGGCCAAATACGTATCATTTATAACAATAACCTTGAGGGATCTGTTTAGTGAAGACATTCTATCTGTTAGCATGTTGGGCTCAACCCTTGTGGGAGCCTCATTTTACACCACATGCTTTATGATGAATCAGTAATGCACTTTGTATTTGTAGGTGTATCTGCAGATGAAACAAATAGGTTAGATAAAACATGATACTTGTTGCTATCTCATGACACATTCTTTGCGTTGATTTCTTTGCTTCTGAATCTGATATCCTGACAATTGTAGACATATATTTGATATTATTATGTAGATAGACTATGTATTCTGATGAGTTTGAGTGTGAAAGTATGCTTATCCTCATTGCTCTAACATAATTTTTTAAATTCTCTTACATGTATTGATGGGATGAGAGTGGGAGAAGCTGAAGATGGATGAGTAGATGAAGATCTAATGACTCCTTCAAGCTCAGGCTCATCATTCCAGGCAATGACAGGTCACCCTACTATTACACTCATCCTTTCATTTGTTTATATAGTTTAGCTGTATAATTGTATGAGAGTGTATGTCTGTAGCTAGTAAGCTATTCCCATGGATTTTGTGGGATACCTTATACATTTCTTGTAAATAAAAAGATATTTCTATGTAATCTTTTGTTGTTGTTCCTTGGAAAGTATTTGCATAAATGAAATAAACTTCAATCTTGATATAACAATGTGCAAAAATGAGGATTTTGTAAAAAAAATAAATTGTGTACCTTTCTTCATCTGCAATTTATAAGGCCACATTTGGCCACCAAATTTAAATGTAGTGGAATTTGGTAACAGGAAAATAACTATTTTCAAGAATATCTTTGAAGAAAAAATTAGAATAGAACAAGATTTGAAAATGTTGAACGAAAAAGTCATTAAACATGGAATGTTTAGAGATGATTTCGTAAAAGAGATGGCTCTAACTGAAGAACTAAAGGAGATTTTGGAAAGGGAGGAAATATACTAGAATGATAAATGTAGAGAGGCTTGGTTGAAGGATGGTGACTCTAATACAAAAAAAATCCACTCTTTCTTCAATGCACACAGAGCCACAAATAAGATTGAAGAGATATGCAGGGCTGATGGGAGTAAGGTTGTCAGATTTGTTAAGGTTGGCTTTGAGGTTGTAGAGTATTTCAAAAATATATTGGGGAGCAATAAGGTGTGGAGCGATTCAAATATGGACATTGATTGCATTCCTGAGATTGTTATAGAAGAAGACAACTGCATGCTTTTTAAACCTATCACGTTAGAGGAAGTCAGAAATGCTTTATTTCAATTGCATCCAAAGAAAGCTCCAAGTCTCGACGGATTCCTAGTGAAATTATTCCAAAAATGTTGCACTTTATGGGGAATGAAATATGGAGGATGGTGGAGGATTTTAGAATTCACAAGAGGTATGTAAAATACATTAACAATATTGTTATTGCACTAATTCCTAAAAAGAAAACCTCCACATCATTCAAGGACTATAGACTGATTTCCTTATGTAGCATAATATATAAGGTGATATCTAATTTTTTTTGCAAATAGATCAAAATTTTTTTCTCAGGAATATTATTTGAGATGACCAATATGGTTTCACACTTGGGAAGTTTATAATTGATTGTATAATATTTACAAACAAAGCTATACAAACTAAGAAATCAGAGAAGGTAATAGGAATGATGTTCAATCTTGATGTAACTAAGGCATATGATAGAGTTGTATGGAGATTTCTGATTCGACTTATGGATAATTCTAGTTTTTGTAATCATTGGATAGAGCTCATGAAATATTGTGTTTCAACAACTAGATTCTTAGTATCAATAAATGGAGTGTTGTTTGATTTTTTTGAGGCAACAAATGGGATTTAGCAAGGGGACCCTAGATCACCATTTTTTATTTTTCATAATGGCAGAGGCTCTGGGAAGAGAAATCAAATTAAGTAGGGTTAGAGGGTATTGGTGAGGCATCAAGATGGTCAAATGATGTGAACCTATAAATCACACACAATTTGTAAATGATACATCATTGTTTGGAGAAGAAAGCATAAGGCAAGTCGAATGTATTAAGAAAACACTCAATAGATAATGATTCATTGTTTGGGAAAACCATGAACAAGGAAAAATCTACCATTTTCTTCTTTAATACTAAGAAAAGAACGCAGAGGAGAATTGCACAAATTCTCAGTTTTAATGTGGCCACCCTCCTAGCCAAATACCTGGGGGCACCACTATTTGAAGGGGTTTGTAGATTGAAACACTAGGAAGAAATTATTGAGAAGTGCAGAACCAAAGCATCTTCATAGAAAAATAAGTGGCTTACATTGGCGGGTAGAATGACAATGATCATATCAGTCTTTTCGACAATGCCCATTTATGTTATGTCATGGCTGCAAGTCACAAACAAGATTGAGAAGATTTTTGAAAGTATTTTTAAGTGGTTTTTATGGGAAGGATAGGAGGAGAAGAAGATACCATTGATTGGGTGGGATGAGCCATGCAAAAAAAAAATGTCAGGTGGTGCAGGTTTTAGAAAAATGTGGAAATAAAACTTAGCTCTTGGAGCCAAGCTAGTTTGGAAAATGCACTCTACCCTTGAATGTTTGTGGTGCCACATCTTTCAAAAGAAGTATCTTGATAGTAAAAATCTAAATCATATAGTGATAATCACTAATGCTAGTAAATTTGAACCATGTAGCCCTAGGAGTGGTGTAGGAATCAATACAAAACTGAAGACTATTTGAAACATGTAGGGTAATAAAACCCATAGCTTGATTTTTCTTGTCCCTACCCTGAATGATCTCATATTCACTAGTCAAGTTGGGATGAATTTGATCTAAACAAGACCATAAACCCCTAGATTGAAGCAATTTGATCATTTTAATCTTATAGCTATGATAGTTATGAGGGGTGAGTTTCTCAATAGAAGGATTCACCACTAGGCTAGGATTAGAGAAATATAGGAAACTGAAAGATGATGATTCTATCCCTCCACAACAAGAAAAACAAACCCTTTTGCACTTGTATAAGTTGAGAAATCACAAAATTTAGAAATGACAAAAATTGAGACCACTAAGTACCTAGTGAATATTCTGGAAAAATAAGCTATAGATCTGAATAGAGCACTTTGAGAGTTTTTTGACGATGTGCGGAAGTCAAAAAACAATGTCCATTTGCTCAAGTTATGGCCTCAAATGAGTGAAACTAAAGGTTAAATTTGGAGGCATCATATAGAAAATTGGTGTAGAATCTAATTAAACCACTTATGAAATCTGATATCCCTCTAAACGAGCTTTCCAATGATATCACATTTACCCAATTTTAACTCTATATGATAAAGTTATGAGAAAACACTAAATACTACTTTTTAGGGCTTGGAAGGCTTGAAGGGACCCCAAAAATGTTTTTTTTTGAAAATAGAAACTTTCCAAAATAGAAATTTTCTAAAAATAGAAACTTGTTGAAATTAGAACGTTTCTAAAGATGATAGGTTGTTGGAAATTGAAACTTGTCGAAATCAAAATATTTCCAAAAGTAGAAACTTTCCAAAAATAGAAACTTTCTAAAATTTTTTTGCAAAGAATTCCTCAATCTCTGATTTCAACAATTTGACAAGCAATTTTAGGGTTCTTGAGCCTCTTGAGCATGATGGTGATGTCTGTTTTGCCCCAAAGTGACTAGGTTTTTCAACTACCCTTGAAACTCGCCTAAAAAAACTTGCCCTCGGCCGATTTGACCCCAAATTTCAATTGCTTGGATTTTGATAAAATGATAATTGATCTTAGGGGTTTTCGACACTACAAACGTAATGGTGATGCCCATTTTGCTCCAAAATGAATAAAAAAATTTCCCACCTCCTAATCCACACAAAGCAAATATGTGACCCTACAACAGTTCTGAGCAAAAAAACCCTCAAAACTTGAGAAAGGGGCTTGCCAAATCCACACTCTAATACCATGTTGAATTTTGCAACACAAGCACTTTTAAGATCAATCAACAAACAAGAACACCTTCCGTAAATAAATGTTATATTACTTGAAAGAAAAGAATACAAAATTACAGGATGAATTACAATTGTACAATGAGGTGCTTAAAAATAAAGAAAAAAGATAAATTTAGGAGAACTAAAGTGCAAACATGAGGAGCTAAATAAAGCTCAACTCTAGCCAAACTAGATGCATAAAAGCTAAACTAAGTGTGCAACTAAAATAAGCAGTCCTAAATGAACTTAAGCTCAAAAGCATAGCTAGTAAAAAAGTAATTAATAGCTAAATATGCTCTAACAATTTGGCGTGACAATCAACTATGTGCAAAATATCAAACTTCAAAGTAGGCCACTTATGAAGTTTTGATAGAGGTGTTTTGGATCACACATCTACAAATTGAAGGCATAATGGTACTTCAAATTGTAAAAAATTTGGAGGTGCCAACAACAAATTTATTTAATGTATGCCCCTTGTGCGCATAGCAAGAATCTAGATCTTTGGGAAGTAGACCAAGTGTCTACATCCATTGGATGATTCAACCCATAGCGGCTTCACTGGCTAGGAAATATTATATCATGTGCATTAATATTGGGGGGTTTAATATCCCAAAAATGAGGGTGCAATATATTGCCTATCGGTGAAAATAGGGGTTTTTTAAATCTCGGCTATGAAAAATACAATATTTGGTGGAAATAGGGGGGCTTTTAATTCGGGTTGTGTATTGAGATGGGGTGACAAAAAAGAAGTTTAGGACAATATTTAAAGAAAATAGGGGGATTATTTAGTATGCCATGAATGCACGTGCTATAATCTAGGTTCACTAAGTGAAGCCCCTATGATTCAACCACTATACACTTCATTTTGGAAATCAGACTTCAAACTTCATTTTGGTGACCCCAAGCCACCAAAATAAAAAACTGATTCTTTTTTCGATCAAATATTTGGTTCTCCTTTGATTGCAAAAAACAAAAAGAAGAATACTATTTCTCTATCAAATATATTGGTTGAGCAAAAAGCAGAATTCTATTTCTCTATCTATTGTAGAGGCAAAATATATTGTTGCTGATAACAATTGTACTTAGGTTGTGTGGATGAAGCAGATGTTGAAAGATATCAGAGTCATGTATGATGAGCCTATTTTTATCTATTGTGATAATTCAAGTGCAATTAACATTTCTAAGAATCTGGTGTTGCATTCAAACACTAGGCATATTTCTATCAAGTTTTACTTTTTGAGAGATAAGGTAAATGAGAAGGAAGTCAGATTGGAGTATGTGCCTACAAAGGAACAGATTGTAGACATTTTCATGAAGTATTTGCCTAAAGATACTTTTGAGTATCTCAGAGGGAAGCTGGGGGCGATTTCCCCTCCTGATCATAACTAAGGTACATTGGTATGCATTAGTCTGGTGCATTTCACAGTCGTATCTTGTGATTTGAATTAATGAGTGGAGGCTGCTACTTAGGGGGAGTAGTCAGTGAGTTAGTTTTGAGTTTTGTGGTACAAATATGTGTCTTTGTCATTGATGTCAAAGGGGGAGAGATTCATGTGAAAAATTGTGAAGTGATCTAAGGGCGAGAGAGCAATATGAGCGAGTTGTTGATTTCTTTGTCATTAATTATTTTTCACATCATATGTTTCCATCAATGCCAAAGGGGTAGATTGTTGATAATATGCTGCAAATATGTGCTTAAACAATATTTGAGAGATGTGATGTCCTTGATGTCAACATATTTCTCTATCTGCCACAGTGATGCAATGAGTTTAGTTAGTTGGTTTGTTTAGCATGTTGATGATCAGTGTTTGCGGATTAAAGGGTTTTTAGATGATTGTGTATTGATGATTCAGTGCAATTTTTCAGGGGTCCGCATGAATATTTGAGTGAGTTATGGGTATTTGTGTTGTGGCTTCTTTTTTAGTTGTTCAGTGGTGACAAAGTGTTAGTATTTTGATCTACATTGCTCCACATTGTAATATCTTGATTTGTAGATTTAGAGGAATGTTTGGGACGTTGATGTGTGTCTTGAATTCAGATGGTTTGTGGTTTGGAAGCTCCACAAGTTATTTTTCAAGGTTGACAGTCATTGCAATTACTGTTTTTAAAGTTTGGTATGATGATGATATGATTCTAGTAATTTGTGTTGTTACAGATGTTGCAGTGGTAATTCATGATGTTTGTGGAAGTTTCTAGATCGTGTGCCTTTTGTGTTGGTGGTCCGCATTGATCGTTGTACATGCAATTGATGACTTTCTTTGATGCGTTAGTGTTCTTCATTGTTTTGGTCGACCAGATGCTTGTAGTGTGTTGCAGATGTTCGATGCATAATTCTTGGAGGTGTTTCACATGCGAGGCATGTGATATGGGCCCGTTCTATGTCTTAGTCGACATTGCTTGGTCCGCATGTAATATTGTAGCGTGTGTGGTTATATTTTGTAATTAGGTGGTGAGTGTTGAGGTGACCTTGTTGATCTTCACAAGGTTGATGTCATGCTTAAATAAATGTAATATATTTGTAATTGAGCATGTGTATGGATGAGAATCAGAAATGTATGTGAGTGAATAATGTATACATCTTTTGAAAGTAGAGAATAAGTGTGAAGAAGAGGAAATTGTTATGTGCTTAATTGAAACTATAACCATGCATTAGGAGATGTTATTCTATCAGTCCATGATCTTCTAGATGTGATCCGAATTTGTTTGTAAGACAGTGAGTCTTTTTTGGGTTGTAGCCCTTTCTTGTTTTTGAGCAGTGAGCTCTAGGCAGTGTGCCTAAATGCATGTGCATTCCCCATTGTAATATTTCAAATAATTCTAATAGAGTATCATCATAATGTGGGTAGGTTCCCACCGTGGTTTTTCCCTTGACTGGGTTTTCCATGTCAAAAACCTTGGTGTTATGTGTGTTCTTGATGTGTTGTTGATTTATGCTTTCATGCTCAATTATTAGATCTGAGAATAAGTTTAATTTGTGTAAGTCTTGAGACAACTGATTCACCCCCCCCCCCCTCTTAGTTGCCTGCCCGAAATCAAAGCTATTTCATCAAGTAACACTAGTCTCCACTTGATCAAGTCACGAAACTATATTATTAGCAACATACATGTTTTTAGATTCATGACTATGGTCCTATTCTACGTCAACAGGAAAACAACCATTTTCAACAATGTCCATCATGCTATTATCTAATTTGTTCACACCCATATTTAAAAATTTATGTCCTAAAGACCCCTCAATATCACTAAAACCTTCCACTGATATTGGCATTAATTCTTGGTCTAGAAGATCAACACAATGCACATCTGAACTAGCCATTGATGAACATGCATTATCAATTAGCATATCAATATCATCATCAAATTTAATAAATGAGTTCATCTTTCACTCATTCAAACTGTTCTAAGAAACATGGTTACAAACAACATATTCAACTTCATAAGAATGAGAAGTCTAAAGAGTCTCAACACTATCACAATCATCACTGGTGAGGCTATCGACTCTGTAAGTTGCTCCATATCTACCTCATATAGGCTACTGTAGGAAACAAGTTAACAAACATTGCACACATCATCTGAATCACTCTCATTACAAGGCTTCCACTAAAACTTCACTATGTTATTGGCTTCAAAGCAACCATTATTACCACCTTTTTCATTACTTTCATGTGTTGACATAACATGCCCATCATCTAAATATTATTTTGCTTCTTCACCAACTATGTCATGGTAGTGTGTGCATGTGTACACCTTTTTACTTCATGAGCCATTGGATTCATAAATGGTGAACATAATTTTCGGACATACACACCTCATTATTTGACAAATAATAATCATTAGCACCAATGTAATCAACATTACACAGAGTACCATTATTTTCACTATGGATCATAGCACTCTCAACCACATCTATCCAGTTAGTAACCTGAGAAATACTACTCAATTTCAACCCTTCAGGAAATAGAGTCAAATATGAATTATATATCTTAAAAACTAATTCAATGCACATAGACTCTTGAGGTCTACAACCAATAGGGATCTTTGATAAGGCATTTAGAAACCTTGAAAACAAAGAATTTCCCAATTCACCCTTGTGTTTCTTTATATCCCATAATGCAAAGACCATAGGATCAACAATACATGAATATTGTTGGCAATTTTCATGGGGCTCAGTTTGATCTACATTATAAATTAGTGCTTGAATTGGGGCAACAGACTCATGATTACTTGAAATACAAATTTTGAATGTGTACACACTATCCACTAATTGATGATATTCATTTCCCATTTGTGCATGAAGTAAATCTATAGTTTGAGGCACATTCATTTCATTCATACATGTGTGTAGTGTCTTAAAATTTCAACCCTCACAATTTCGATCACATCTTAAGCCCTCACCTTTGCAACAACATCTTTCTACATGACTAAGACCCCTCTCTGTGCTTTCATCTTGAGTCTCCTCCTGTTGTGGCCCTTATGCTGCCTCAAGACCTTGTCCAAGCCCCAAGATAAGGTAGGACAGGGGCGTGGTGCCCCTGTCCTCCCTCTTAGGGTGGCCCTAAGATGGGTTTGTCCGGCCCCTTAAGCATAATTTTCTCTTCGGGGATTTCAATCTTTCTTTGTCGACCTTCAATGGATAAAAATTAATCTGCTTAGGCATGTATAAAAGGAGATCCAATTCTCTCATTCGATATAAGGACAATATACATGAATAGGCAAAATACATAAGATATACTCAAGCGAAGGGTCTTCATCAAGCGTTCGAGTCTTCAAGCATCCACCAAGTTCTCTTCTTCATGTGTCTTCTTCATTCATCCATTGGAGAAACATTACAATATTCATTTGCAAGAATGTGCGTATGTTAGGGTTTTATCATGTTACATGTCATTTCATACAAACATTTGTGATTACATTCAAGAAGCAAACCAATCATCATCATCAATTGCAGATCTACAAGGTATACATTTCCTACATTTATATTTAAGAATTTGCAATTACTTTCTTTCAAGGTTGATTCCTCAACTGGGTTTTGATTGAGGCAAACACCTATCCACAACCCTTCTTCCCTTCTTTTCTGTGTGTAGGTTGCAGGTGCACAGTTGTAATTGCAAGATTGGATTCCATTTACAGAGACAGAAAAACCCTTTTCAGCACGCGAATTTTTTAGAGGATCGTATGCACTTTCAACACGGTCTGGACAACTTTTCTCCAAATTTGTAGGGCAGATCCGTATCAGTCTTAATATACCAGATCTGAAATTACAGCGTGATCCGAAACCGATATCTCCTCATTTCTTTCATTTTATCTCCCTTTTCTATATAGTCAACAAGTCAACATATGTATTTACAAAAGAGGGAAAATCAGTTTCCAACCCTTGCAATCCATTTGGAATTCATATCCTTGTTCCCCTTGGATTTGGATCTAGTGGATTCAAGTCCCTCTTTTGAATGTAAAGTTTCTCCCAAGTGAAAATCATCCCAGTGACTTCCTTTCTCTCTCCTAGGTGGGGAGTCACTAGGGTTCAATTTTTGACTTTACAATTTAGCATCATTCTTGAATTTATTTTCAACAAAAGGAGAAAGATTATCAACACCATTAAATGAAGGGTATACTAGAGAAATAGACTAATAGTCATTTGGGATGCCATTACTAACCTCCAAATTGTATTTTTTTCTTGGACATGAAGCTCTATTTTTAGGCTTGAGGCTTGTACTCATTCCAAAATTTGAACCTTCTCAATGTTCATTGAAATTTCCACAACCTCATGCAATTTTTCTAGATTATCACTTCTCAATCTACAACTCATCTTCATATTAAAGACACCCAAATAAATGAATATAGCCAATGCATCATTAGTTTTGATGTTCTCTGGAATCTTCTTCAATATGTTTAAAAATATGAAGTTAAAGGATTAAAATAATTCATCCTTTTCAATGTGAATTCCTATGATGTTGGCAATATGTTGGATTTGGTTAAGTGTTGTCATTGATGTCAACACTGTATCTCAGTTGGATCTATCCCGATTAGTCTTGGTGATCTTCTTGGTTTTGGCTGTAATTTTGATCTTGTATGATCAGACCTCTGGAATCAGTTTTGGATGCTTATTCTGATGGTTACATGCTTGATATATTCTAGTGGTTTCATGATTTGGTTATCACTTTTGGTATTTCTGGTTATTGATTGGTTTATGCCTTTACTAGATAGCTTTTGGCTTCACCGATTTCTAGTGTTCTCGGTTAGCTTTATCGATATGCTACTTTGTTGACTTGGTGAATGGATTTTGGGTCCGGCTTATGGAATCGGTTTCTTTCATGTTGTTGGTTCTTTTTGATCAAATCCCGAGAATTTGGTGAATTTGCATTAGATGGTGTGCTATTATGGTGGTCCTATTTGGATCCGATTAAACTTTCACTGAGGGTTTCTACTGGCAAGTGAAGCGTGTTGGATTTTGGTCTTAATGGAATTCCCAACAGAGATAATTGTTATTGGCAATTGCCACTCAATTGGTTGGTTTCACTATGTTGTCATTGATGGCAACATGTCAATTTATTCTAGCTTCATATTTTGGGTTAGTTGTGCACTGGCACCGACAGGTTGGAAGGAATTCTTAGGTTATCGGCAATGCAGGCTGACATGGTTTAGAATCAGGTTATTGGTATTGGAGGCTGACATCTTTTGGATCCAACATTGGTAATTGTTTTTGATATTCATGTATTTATATTATCTAGCTGACATGTTTATTCATATTGTAAATATCTTTATAAGCCGACATAAGGCATGATAAATTGTAAAGGGTATATAGGTCAGTTGGTTAGATCATTTTGATATATCATGAGAATATGTAATAGGAAATAAATAATTAAGGACATGCGAGTCATATCAGAGAGATTATGTATGTGAGGATATTTATGTAAAGGTTATTCTGGTAAATGGTTTAGGGTTTTAGACCGAAACAGATAGAGCTTAACCAGAATTGTATTCAGGCATAGAAGATACTATCTTTGCAGTTCAATCATTTCTCCGGATTGTAGTCTGGATTTGTATGTAGTTAGTGAAGCTCCTTTTGTGATTGAGCAGTGTTCTCTAGGCTATAAGCCTTCCTGCAAGTGCATGCCCCTATATTTTGTAATATCTCTTCATATGGCTAGTGGATTGATATTGTGGGTCACAAATCCCACCGTGGTTTTTCCTCTTTGAGGTTTTCCATGTATAATTTTGTGTGTTATGGTGTCCATTTATGTGATTAGATTATTGGTTGCTTTACTTCTTTCAATTCTGTATGTACCAGTATACCGATTGGTGTATGCATATTTTACTAAGGTTAAAATTGATCATTCCGGTAGAACACTGGTTCACCCCCCATCTCAGTGTTCTTGGATTCCAACAATTGTTTGGTTACTTGTTTTAGGTCCATGCTATGTAATGTAAATCATAATATTGGTTCGATGGTATCATGTGATATAATTTTTGTAATTATGGGTTTATGGGTTTAGGGTTTAGCCAACCTTGTCAATAAGGTTGATGATTTGTATTATAGGTGACTTGTTCATGTAATTTGGTATGTGATGGTTATGGTTGGTTAAGTATGCATTATCAGAGAAAGAATTAAGTGTGAATAAAGTCATATCATTCAGGTGAAGGTTGGAAAAGTTTTGTATTGTAGAGCAGACATCAGTGCTTAACTAGAACTGTATTAGGAATTAGTAGATGCTACTTTCATAGTTCATTGTTTTCCGGATTGTAGTCTGATGTTTCTGTAAGTCAGTGCGACTTCTCTTTGTGATGAGAAGTGCACTCTAGGATGTTGGCCTTTCTGCATATGCAAACCCCTTTGTTATTATTCATAATACTATAACAAAGTATTCATCTGATTGTGGGCAGGGTTTCCCATCATGGTTTTTCCTTTTCTAGGTTTTTCACGTCAAAATATTGGTGTTATGTGTGTTGTGCTTTCATGTTATATTCTTCATTGGGTTGTGCTCTGGTTTAAGGTTTATAATTGAATTCACTGTTGTTATTGTTAGTAAAATGATTCACCCCCCCTCTCAGTTTACTGTTGGTATCAGTGCATTCCAACAATTGGTATCAGAGCAAGGTACTCTATGTAGAAGCTTAATGGCTTGAGGAGATTTGATGGCAACTACATCTAGCTCCACATTCAATCCTTATCGGAAGGAGAGTCCCAGATTTGATGGTACAAATTACAAGATATGGAAGGAGTGAATGAAGATTTATCTCAGATGCCTTGGAGCTGAAGTTTGGGAGATAGTGGAGAAAGGGTATATACCTCATGATCCTAATTCTGGAACACCGACACTTGCTGATGAACACAAAAGAGCTGAAAATGATGTGAGAGAGAAAGAAACATTGTTAAGCGCCCTATTTGATGAAAAGCTATTGAATGTCATAGAGTTCAAGAATGCTAAGTTGATCTAGACAAAACTTGAAACTCTTTATGAAGGTGACAAGGTTGTGAAGATTGCTAAACTTGAAGGTTTTCGGGTAAGATATGAAACTTTGAAGATGGAAGAAGATGAGGAGATAAGTTCTTTCATGGATAGAGTCAATGAGATTGTCATGGGTATCAAATATTGTGGTGGATCTGTCAGTGAAGATAAGATAGTGTCCAAAGTTTTAAGAGTTATACCTCCAGCTTACAATATGAAGGATACTGCTATCAATGAACTCCAAACAATGTCAAGTACCCCTGTGACTAGAGATACACTACTTGGGAAATTGACTGCTTTTGAACTTGAAGAACTTGGAGATCAGAGTGCTGCTAAAACTGAGACTGCATTTAGAGCATCTACATCAGGTAAACATAAGATAGTTTGGAAAGAGAAGCATGCTAAGGATATGGAGGAAATTGAGAAAGAAGAAAGAGAGCTTGAAGAGCTGGAAGCCCTGATTGTTAGAAGAATTCCTAAAGGACCAATTGGAAGTAATTATGAAGGAAAAGTCCCTTTTAAATGTTTTTCATGCAATAAGATTGGTCATTTTGCATCTAGATGTCCTGAAAGAGCTGCTAAGAATCATGAAAGACTTGTGAGGAATTATAAGCCTAATCCTGGATAATAGAGCAGACCTAGATTCAGAAGGAATAAGGATAAATCATGTTATTATGCTAGTGATGATAATGATATTTCTGATGATGATGATGATGATGATGAACCTGTGAGTGGATCAGATAATGGTGCTTCATTCGACAAAGATTGGGTTTTTATTTCTATCAAGGATGATTCTCTGGAATTTGCCATTGAAGCAACACATAGTGAGGAAACGACCTTGGCTGCTAAAATTGAAGAGAAGGATGAATGGGTTATAGACAGTGGATTTCGCATCACATGATTGGTGACAAAAGAAAGTTCTTATCACCACAAGAATTTGATGGTGGATTGGTTAGATTTGGAGACAAGAAGGCATGTAGGATCAGAGTCAAAGGAACAATATCATTGGATGGTAAGACTAATACTGATAATGTTTATTATTTTGAAGGCTCAAAGAATAATATTTTAAGTGTAGGTCAGATGGTGGATAGAGGATTTCATTTGTAATTCAAGGATGGAAAATGTAAGATCATTAATAAATCTGATTGGAGATTTCTTCCGGAACTCAAACTAATGGAAATATCTTTCATTTGAACTTCGGTGAGAAGGATTGCTTGATTTATCAAATTGATGAAAGTTGGTTATGGCATAAGAGGATGTGTCATGTAAATTTTGATTGCATAGTAAAGATAAATTCAATACTGACTGTCAGAGATTTTCCCAAGATTGTTAAACCTCATAATCTGGTATGTAGAGAATGTTAGATGGGTAAGCAAGTTAGAACTTCTTTCAGAAGTGCATATGATAAATCTAATAAAATTCTTGATCTTATTCATACAGATTTGTGTGGACCGGCAAGGACTAAATGTTTTCAAGGTGATAGATATTTTATGTTACTTATTGATGACTATTCTATAATGATGTGGGTAACATTTTTGAAAGAGAAATCTGAAGCTTTTGAGAAATTCAAAATCTTTAAGGCTATGGTTGAGACTGAGACAAGAATAAAGATAAAATGCTTAAGATCAAATCATAGCCGAGAGTTTACATACAATGAGTTCAACAAATTTTGTGAAAGGAATGGTATTAGGAGACAACTTTCTGAACCTAGGACCCCACAACAGAATGGATTGGTGGAAAGGAAGAACAAAACAATTCTGGATGCTACAAGGACTATGATGACTGAAGCTAAATTACCTGATATCTATTGGAGAGAGGCTGTCAATACCACTGCATACACTTTCAACAGAGTACACATTAAAGGCGATACTGGTAAGACTCCTTATGAATTATGGTTTGGTCATACTCCTACTATTAGATATTTTAGAATTTTTGGAAGCAAATGTTACATTAGAAGAGATCATGCATTAGGAAAGTTTGAGCCTAGAAGTGATGAAGGAATATTTTTGGGTTATTCTACTAAGAGAAAAGCATATAGATGTTATAACAAAAGATTGAATAAGATATTGGAAAGCATAAATGTCAAGGTGGATGAGAATGGCAGTAATCAAATCAGAGCATATGATTATAGACAGGAAGATGAATTTATCAGACTTGAACCGGTAATGCAAGAATTAATTTAGAACAATGAACCAGTGACATCGATAGCATCAGAAAATTTAACAGTGACAGAGGAAAAACAAAATGAGTTAGTAAATTAAGAAAATTCAAAGACTCCCAGGTATGTAAAGGTAAATCATTCTAAAGATGAGATTATTGGAGATAAAAGGAAAGGTGTGATGACTAGGAGAAGGTTAGCTGCTGAAGAGGTATGTTTAATTTCTCAAATTGAACCGGAATCTTTCATTGAAGTAATAAGGATGAAAATTGGTTATAAGCAATGGAAGAGGAATTGGATCAGATTGAAAAGAATAAGACATGGGAACTTGTACCTAGACCTAAAGACAAGAACATTATTGGAACTAAATGGGTTTTCAGAAACAAATTGAATGAGGAAGGTTAAGTGGTGAGGAATAAGGCTATATTGGTTTGCAAAGGTTATTCACATGAAGAAGGAATTGATTATGGGGAAACTTATGCCTCGGTTGCTAGAATTGAAGCGATAAGAATTTTTCTTGCTTATGCTGCACACAAGAACTACAAGGTAATGTTGATAGTAGCTTATATTACAAGATTGAGCATGATGACATATTGATTATTGAAGTCTTTGTGGATGATATCATTTTTGGAGGAGAATAAGGTCTATGTATGAAATTTTCTAATGATATGAAGAATGAATTTGAAATGTCTATGATTGGTGTGATGAAATTTTTCTTAGGTTTGAAAATTACTTAGATTGATAAAGGTATATTCATTTGTCAAACTACGTATGTGAAGGAGTTACTTAAGAAATTTGGACTTGAGAATTCTAAACCTATCAATACTCCTATGATAACTGGTTGCAAATTGTCAAAGGATGATGAATAACCTAAGGTGAACCCAAGAAGATTCAAATCAATGATTGGAGGTTTGTTGTACCTAATTTAGACAAGACCTGATATAATGAATACTGTTTGTATTGCTTCTAGATTTCAGTCAGATCCTAGAGAAACTCATGATATTGTTGTCAAGAGGATATTCAAATATTTGACAGGCACAACAGACTTTGGGTTATGGTATCCAAAGAATGATGAATTCACATTATGTGCATATATAGATTCTGATTGGACAGGAGATGTGGATGACTGGAAGAGCACTAATGGTGGTGCATTCTTTCTTAGGAAGAAGTTGGTTTCATGGCTTAGTAAAAAACAATCATGCACTTCATTGTTTACAACTGAAGCAAAATATGTTGCAGCTGCTACCAACTGTACTTAGATTTTATGGATGAAACAGATGTTAAAGGATATAAGGGTAAGCTATCATGAGCCTATTGTTATTCACTATGATAATAGTGTTGCTATTGATATGTCAAAGATTCCAGTATTTCATTCCAAATCAAAACACATTTTTATAAGGTATAATTTCTTGAAGGAAAATGTTGAAGCAAAGGAAGTCATATTGGTTTATGTGCCTACTACGGAACATATTGTGATATTCTAACGAAACCATTGCCTAAAGAAACTTTTGAATATCTTAGAGATTAGTTGGGGGTTACCAACCCTCTGAAAGAGACTTGGTGATGCAAAGATGCATCAATTCGGTGAGCTTATTAGACATACTTTTTTTTTATTTGGGTTGATGAAGATGGTGCTACTACTCAGGGGGAGTAGTTAGCTGTTTGGTTCAATGCTCTTGGTTTAGTATCCATCCTTTATCATTGATGTCAAAGGGGGAGAAGGTATTCATGTGAAAACTGCTAGATATTTTGATGGTGTTTTGGAGATTATTGGCATTCCTTGGCACTTGGATATTTTCCAAATTCAGTGTTGCCATCAATACCAAAGGGGGAGATTGTTGGAAATATGATGGATTTGGTTAAGTGTTGTCATTGATGTCAACACTGTATCCCGGTTAGTCTTGATGATCTTCTTGGTTTTGGTTGTGATTTTGATCTGGCATGATCAAACCTCTGGAATCAGTTTTGGATGCTTATTCTAATGGTTACATGCTTTCTATATTCTAGTGGTTTCATGATTGGTTATTGCTTTTGGTATTTTTGGTTACCAGTTGGTTTATGCCTTTACCGACTAGCTTTTGGCTTCACCGGCTTCTGGCGTTCCCAGTTAGCTTTACTGGTATGCTGTTTTGGTGACTTGGTCAGTGGATTTTGGGTCTGGCTTATGGAATCAGTTTCTTTCATGTTGTTGGTGCTTCTTGATCATATCCCCAACATTTGGTGACTTTGCATTGGATGGTGTGCTATTATGCTAGTGCTATTTGGATCCAGTTAAACTTTCACTGAGGGTTTCTACCGACAAGTGAAGCATGTTGGATTTTGGTCTTAACGGAATCCTCGATGGATATAATTGTTTGGTTACTTGATTTAGGTCCATGCTATGTAATGTAAATCATAATATTGGTCCGGAGGTATCATGTGATGTAATTTTTGTAATTATGGGTTTAGGGTTTAGCCAACCTTGTCAATAAGGTGGATGATCTGTATTTATAGGTGATGTTTTTATGTAATTTGGTATGCGATGGATATGGTTGGTTAAGTCCACATTATCAGAGAAAAAATTAAGTGTGAATAAAGTCATATCATTCAGGTGAAGGTTGGAAAGGTTTTGTATTGCAGAGCAGGCATCAATGCTTAACCATAACTGTATCAGGCATTAGTAGATGCTACTTTCACAGTTCATTGTTTTCCGAATTGTAGTCCTATGTTTTTCTAAGTCAGTGAGACTTCCCTTTGTGATGAGCAGTGCACTCTTGGCTATTGACCTTTTTGCATGTGTAGACCCCTTGTAATTATTCACAATACTACTACAGAGTGTTGGCATTATGTGAACCTGCATGAAGACATAATGACATTGTATGTTGTCATTGATGTCAATATGTGTTATGAAGTGAACCAGCATATGTGATATGTGAAGAGAGGGAACCAACATATGTATGAACCGATTTATATGCCAAAGTGAAGTAGTATATTTGTTCAAGGTGAACCGGCATGTAGTTATGGGAACCAACACATGTAAGCATTGTATGACTACCAATTGGTAGGTAGCTTCCACTTCAGGATTTATGGTTGGAGTATCTCAAGTCTTTGTGACTCAATCGGTGATCTTCGTGTGATGAGTTAGCAATATAATGGAGGATAGATCATGTTTCCACATAAGCTTTGTGCACGTGAAGGATCTTGCATGAAGAAGACTATTCCTATCTACCTCGGGAATCTGCGAAGTCTGTCAAACGGTGATAACGCGTGATGGGTTATCAGCCACCATGAAATCAGTGGAAAATGGATGATGGAGAATGTCTTGAGATCGATTCAAGACTATTGCATTTAATGCAGTATGATTCAATGGTCAGGATTGAACCGCTTGAATTTCTTAACCTAACAGGTTTAGGGTTTAGGGTTTTTGCTATCGACCTGTCTGTTTCCTATAAGGTCGATGTTGTGTTTCTTTCTAGGGTTGTTGGAAAAAGTTGTGAATGTGTATCCAAGGGAAGTGATACATGATTCTTGCCAGACCAAAGGAGAGAAGAGATACTTGCAAAGTGTACGTGTAGAAGGAGAAGAGGAGCCTAAACAGATCTGCATTAGCATTGAGTGCTGTTAATAGATCATTGTAATTCCTGTTGATCTCTAACCACTTCAACAATTGTAAAATCCCCTAACAGGTTATCCTTAACTGGCTTGATTCAAAATCCCTTAACAGGGTGGTCTTAACAGGATTGATTCAAATCCCTTAACTGGGTAACTCGAGGTTAATGAGTTCTGAGAAGCTATAGAGCTCTGGAGATCCTTTAGCTATTGAGTTCTTGAAATCCTCTAACAAGGTGACCCTACTGAGTTTAACCCTTAACTGGGTATTATAGCCATCCCTTAACCGGGTGATCCCTAACAGGATTAGTTCCTATTAGAACCTATTGTAATGTCTTTAACCGGACAAGGCTCCTAACAGAGCGGACTTCAAAAGAGTTCAAAAGCAACTTGTGGGTATTCATCCCCACTATGGTTTTTCCCAGTTGGGTTTCCATGTGAAAAATATGTGTGTCATGTGTGATGCTTCTATCTTGTGATGCTTTGCTATTTCCTATTGAGCGTATGATGGTTTTGTGTTTTATGCCTGTCTATAAAACATACTGAACTAACTGTTGTGATGATCAGATGATAGTTTACCTGTTCATGCATAAAAGTAAAATGGTAGTGTTGTTTTGAGTTAAGTGACAAGCTAAGTGATCAACCAGTCAATGCTTGTTTTAGACACTCTTGGCTTTACCAGTTGCAGTCTGTGTGGAAAAGGTATCCCTGTTTGTCAGTTGTTTGGAGTATTTGCTGTCAAACCGGTTTTGGACTATGTTTGTGTTTGTACTGATTCACTCCCACCTCTCAGTACCGGTTTGGTACTAGTGGTTCATCATTAAGTTATCAATTGGTATCAGAGCACTCCAGGTCCTTTGTGTTGTAAGCTTAACCACTTGAGGAAAAGATCCTAGTCAAATGATGAAGAGGGAAGGTCCAAAGTTTAACAGGGAAAATTTTGGTATATGGAAAGACAGGATGAAGATATTCATCAAAAGCATGGGTGTTCAACACTGGAGTTATGTTGAAAATGTATATGTTGTTCCTACCGGTACTCTCACCGATGACCAAAAGAGAGAGATACAAGAAAATGGGCAAGTCATGGAAGCCCTCATCAGTAGTCTATCTGACATTGAGTTTATTGATCTCCAGGACAAGGCAAATCCCAAAGAGGTATGGGATGCTCTTGAAAATATCTATGGTGGTGATGAGCATGTAAAACAGGCTAAGGAAGAAAGCCTGAGAGGGAAGTTTGAAGACATATGGATGGTTGAAGGAGAGACCATTCGATAGTATGGAATAAGAATCAAAACGGTTGTTGGAGAAGTCAAGAGTACAGGTGGTAAAATAGAAGATTCCACTGTGGTAAGCAAAGTCCTGAGATCCTTGTTGCTGGTCTATGCAATAAGTGTTGCTGCTATTTAGGAGCTGAGATCAATAGACAAGTCTAAGGTGTCCTTGGACTCCATTATAGCCAAGTTGACAACCTATGAGCTGAATAGTTTTGATGGCAGTGTTCAAAAGACAAATCAGCTTTTAAAGCCTTTGCTATACCATCCAGAAAAGGAAAAGAGGCTAGCACTAGTGGGGAACCTAGTCAGAGCAGAGAAACAAATGATGAGGAGTTTCTGATGGAATTTGAAGCTCTTCTTGCCAGGAAATTTCCAAAAGGAACTGGTAAATACAAAGGTAAGCTCCCTTTGAAATGTTTTTCCTGTAACCGGATAGGACATATTGCTTTGAACTGTCCTAATAGTGACAACAACGATAGACCGGAAAGGTTCAAGAAATTCAAAGGAGGAAACCGAAGAAACTATTTTGTGGTAGTTGATGAAGGTGTCACAGATGAGGAATCAGAAGATGAAGAGAATGAAGACATTGTGTTTGTTGCTATAAAGGAAGATGTGGCAGACAAGAAGGCTCTTGTCTCTTGGTTTGATAATTCAAATGAGTGGATCATTGACAGTGGCTGTTCTCACCATATGATTGGTGACCGGAGCAATTTTATATCCTTAGAGGAGTATGATGGTGGTGTGGTTCACTTTGGCAATGATGCACCATGCATGGTCAAAGGCAGAGGGTCCATCTCTTTAAATGGAAAGAGTAGTGCTGACAATGTGTACTGGGTTGATGGTCTCAGACACAACCTTCTAAGTGTTGCCCAGCTAAATGACAGTGGCCTCACTCTCCAATTCAAGAATGGAGTTTGCAGAATCAAAGGAAAAGATGGTAAATTGGTGGCCACTAGCATGCAGACCAAAGGTAACTTATTTCAGTTGAATGCAAATGTAAGTACCTGTCTTATGGCTAAGCTTGATGATAGTTGGATATGGCATAGGAGACTCTGTCATATAAACTTTGATAACATTGTAAAGGCTAGTAAGATCAAGGCAGTTAGAGGGTTGCCGGTGCTAAACAAACCAGATAATACCTTGTGCAGAGAGTGTCAATTGGGGAAAATGTCTTCCTCAACTTTTAAAGGTAAATCTTTCAATGCTGACAACTTGCTTGATCTTGTACATACTGATTTGTGTGGTCCTATGAAAACTAGAAGTGTGTAGGGAGATAGGTACTTCATGATCCTCACTGATGACTGCTCAAGAATGATGTGGGTGACATTCTTGAAAGACAAGTCTGAAGCTTTTGGGAAATTCAAAGCTTTCAGAGCATTAGTGGAGAAGGAAAGCGGTAAAAGGATCAAGTGTCTTAGAACTGATCAAGGAGGGGAATTCACTTCCAGTGAATTCAACAAGTATTGTGAAGAATTTGGCATCAAGAGACAACTGTCTACCCCCCGGACTCCACAACAGAATGGCCTAGCAGAGAGGAATAACCTGACTATGGTTGAAGCAGCTAGAACCATGTTGATTCAAGGAAAGGTAGCTCACACCTTTTGGAGAGAAGCGGTGAGCACTGCAGTCTACACTATGAACCGGGTACTCATCAAAAAAGGTAAGGACAAAACTCCTTATGAGTATTGGACCCGTAAGACACCTGTGGTTAGCTACTTTAAGATATTTGGTAGCAAATGTTACATCAAGAGGAGTGAACATCAGGGAAAATTTGAAGCTAAATGTGATGAGGGAATATTTCTAGGATATTCCACCAAGAGTAAAGCCTTCAAGTGCTATAACAATAGAACTAAGAGAATTATGGAAAGTATCAATGTAAGAGTTGATGAATCCTCTGAGAAAGCTGAGGAAACCGACAATGAGCAAGCTGTAAATGAACCAGTTGCAACCTTCTGGGAACCAATTGTTAGTCAACCAAGTACCAATAACAGTGTTCCCGAACTGGTGAATGCTGATATTGATGAAGATGAGGATGAAGAAGAAAAGGAAGAAGAACCAGTTAAGACCAGTTCTCGGTATGTCAAGCTGAATCATGATCCTAAGCAGATCATAGGAGATAAGGATGCAGGAATCCTTACAAGAGGAAAGATCAGAGAAAACTCATGTATGATCTCTAAATTTGAGCCTAAATCATTCAAAGAGGCTCATAACGATGAAGACTGGATCAAGGCAATGGAAGAGGAACTTGACCAGATAGAGAAAAATGGTACATGGTCCTTGGTACCCAGACTAGAGCATAAAAATGTCATTGGCACCAAATGGGTGTTCAGAAACAAGTTGAATGAGGATGGCACAATGATTAGGAATAAAGCCAGATTGGTGTGCAAAGGATATGCTCAAGAAGAAGGAGAAGACTATGGAGAAACCTTTTCTCCTATAGCCAAATTGGAAGGAGTTCGTATGCTTCTTGTATATGCAGCTTTTAAAAGGTTCAAAGTATATCAGATGGATGTAAAATCTGCATTCCTAAATGGTGTACTTGAAGAGGAGGTATATATAGAGGAACTAGATGGGTTTTCCCTATTTGAAGACAGTGATAAGGTGTGTAGGATACATAAAGCCTTATATGGTCTAAAGCAAGCACCTAGGGCATGGTATGAGTACCTACATTCCCATCTTGTGAAGATTGGATTTGAGAGAACAAGTGAAGGTAGCAATATCTACTTGAAGGTTGAAGGAGATCAGATATTGATCTGTGAGGTTTTTGTTGATGACATTATCTTTGGAGGAGATGACAAGATGAGTCATGAGTTTGCTGATGTGATGAAGCAAGAGTTTGAGATGTCACTCATAGGGGAGATTAAGTTCTTCATTGGACTGCAGATCCAATAGATGGAAGATGAAATCTTTATCACTCAGTCCAAATATGTCAAAGAGGTGTTGAAGACTTTTGGCATGGAAGATAGCAAACCGGTTGGTACACCGATGGTGACCGGTTGCAAATTGACAAAAGAGGATGATTCCACACTAGTTGATGAGAAGGAATACCGATCAATGATTGGTAAGTTACATTATCTAGTGCACAACAGACCGGATATTGCACATGCAGTTGGCATTACTGCAAGGTTCCAGAAGAGTCCAAGAGAATCCCACTTGATTGCAGTCAAGCGGATTCTTAAGTATCTAAAGGGAATAGTTGACTATGGATTGTGGTACCCATACAGCAATGATTTCAATCTGAAAGTGTTCACAGATGCTGATTGGGCAGGTAATGTGGATGAATGGAAAAGCACAACCAGTGGTGCATTCTTTCTCGGTGGTAGACTGGTCTCATGGATGAGTAAAAAGAAAAGATGTATCTCTTAGTCTACAATGGAAGCAGAGTATGTTGCAGCTTTCATGAGCTGCACTCAGACAATTTGGATGAAGCATGTACTGGAAGGCTTCAAGATCCCTGTATCTGAACCGGTAAGTATATTCTATGATAACACAAGTGCTATCAATATATCAAAGAATCTGGTTTTACATTCTAGAACCAAGCATTTTGAGCTTAAGTATCATTTCTTTAGGGAAAAGGTTCAGAATAAAGAGATTGCACTAGAGCATGTGTCCCATAAGGAGCAGTTAGCAGACATATTCACCAAGCCTCTCCCAAAGACTACATTTGTGCACTTAAGAGGTGAATTAGGGGTATTGCCCCTTCAGGAGGTGAACTAAAAGTAATGGTTCCACATCAATCAGGTATTGCAAAGTCAATTTTTTTTTGATTGATGTGTTGAAGGATGCTACTCCTCAGGAGGAGAAGCATGATGGAATAAAGATGCTTGTGCCTCCACTTTGGCATTGATTGTCAAAGGGGGAGAAGGAGTGAAGCGAAAAGATATCTACAGCAAATGGGGGACAAGATGTGAAGCGGAGAAGATATCTTTGTATATTGCCATCAATGCCAAAGGGGGAGATTGTTGGCATTATGTGAACCAACATGAAGACATAATGACATTGTATGTTGTCATTGATGTCAATATGTGTTATGAAGTGAACCGGCATATGTGATATGTGAAGAGAGGGAACTGACATATGTATGAACCGGTTTATATGCCAAAGTGAAGTAGTATATTTGTTCAAGGTGAACCGACATGTACTTATGGGAACCGACACATGGAAGCATTGTATGACTACCAATTGGTAGGTAGCTTTCACTTCAGGATTTCTGGTTGGAGTATCTCAAGTCTGTGTGACTCAATCGGTGATCTTCGTGTGATGAGTTAGCAGTATAATGGAGGATAGATCATGTTGCCACGTAAGCTCTGTGCGCGTGAAGGATCTTGCATGAAGAAGACTATTCCTATCTACCTCAGGAATGTGTGAAGTCTGTCAAACGGTGATAACACGTGATGGGTTATCAGCCGCCATGAAATCGGTGGAAAATGGATGATGGAGAATGTCTTGAGATCGATTCAAGACTGTTGCATTTAATGCAGTATGATTCAACGGTCAGGATTGAACCACTTGAATTGCTTAACCTAATAGGTTTAGGGTTTAGGGTTTTTGCTACTGACCTGTCTGTTTCCTATAAGGTCGATGTTGTGTTTCTTTCTAGGGTTGTTGGCAAAAGTTGTGAATGTGTATCCAAGGGAAGTGATACATGATTCTTGCCAGACCAAAGGAGAGAAGAGATACTTGCAAAGTGTATGTGCAGAAGGAGAAGAGGAGCCTAAATGGATTTGCATTAGCATTGAGTGCTGTTAACAGATCATTGTAATTCCTATTGATCTCTAACCACTTCAACAGTTGTAAAATCCCCTAACAGGGTAGCCTTAACTGGCTTGATTCAAAATCCCTTAACAGGGTGGTCTTAACAGGCTTGATTCAAATCCCTTAACTGGGTAACTCGAGGTTAATGAGTTTTGAGAAGCTATAGAGCTCTGGAGATCCTTTAGCTATTGAGTTCTTGAAATCCTCTAACAAGGTGACCCTACTGGGTTTAACCCTTAACCGGGTATTATAGCAATCCCTTAACCAAGTGATCCCTAACAGGATCGGTTCCTAGCAGAACCTATTGTAATGTCTTTAACCGGACAAGGCTCCTAACAGAGCGGACTTCAAAAGAGTTCAAAAGCAACTTGTGGGTATTCATCCCCACCGTGGTTTTTCCCAGTTGGGTTTCCACGTGAAAAATATGTGTGTCATGTGCGATGCTTCTATCTTGTGATGCTTTGTTATTTCCTGTTGAGCATATGATGGTTTTGTGTTTTATGTCTGTCTATAAAATATACCGAGCTAACTTTTGTGATGATCAGATGATAGTTTACCTGTTCATGCATAAAAGTGAAATGGTAGTGTTGTTTTGAATTAAGTGAAAAGCTAAGTGATCAACCGGTCAATGCTTGTTTTAGACACTCTTGGCTTTATCGGTTGCAGTCTATGTGGAAAAGGTATCCCTGTTTGTCAGTCGTTTGGAGTATTTGCTGTCAAATCGGTTTTGGACTATGTTTGTGTTTGCACTGATTCACCCCCGCCTCTCAGTACCGGTTTGGTACTAGTGGTTCATCATTAAGTTATCACAGAGTATTTATCTAATTGTGGGTAGGGTTTCCCACCGTTGTTTTTCCCTTTTCGGGTTTTCCACGTCAAAATATTAGTGTTATGTGTGTTATGCTTTCATGTTATATTCTTCACTAGGTTGTGCTCCGGTTTAGGGTTTATAATTGAATTAACTGCTGTTATTGTTAGTAAACTGATTCACCCCCCCTCTCAGTTTACTACCGGTATCAGTACATTCCAACATATGAAGTCCATGATTATCAAAGACAAAAAAATTCTCTGACCAAATAACTTGTAAAAAACTACTTTGAGCTCATCCTAAGAGTTGATTGAATATGGTAACTAATTTGAAAACCACTCCCTTGCTTCATCCTTCAAGGATTAAATAAACAGGTTTCATGATCACATCATCAAAATCTACTGCATAGTCTTCCATCAAATTAATTAATTCTTGTAAGTGCTTATCTACTAATTCATTATTTGTACCACTAAATTTTGGTAACCTATCTCTTACCTCAAGTGGTACATAGTTTGGAAAACCATGAATGCTAGTGAAGTTAACGGCCCTAAACCTCTCAATGATATAATTTCTCTAATTACATGGCTGGGATTGCTCATATATTATTACATTTGACATCATACAAGGATTAATGTACTAATAATACATAATATTTTTTTTTAAAAACATTCTCACATCAACCTTGCATTTACTCATTTACAACCTAGACTTAATCAATTCATGATATTTTACCTTATTACCACTATGAGTAAGAAATATATTTTATGAATCATTTCAATAATATGCATACTGCATCATCATACATGAGTTGCAATTTATAAAATAGGATTATGTAGACCTATTTCTATCATTTCCCTTATAATTAGTGTTGGACTCACTCAATAGTAGACATTTAACATCCTGAGAATTTTCAAAGATAACTTTCAAACCTAGTATTACTTTCTTGAAATTTTTGAAAATACCTAGAAGTGTTGCAGCTACTGGTCACTTAATTTTATGGTTGGAACCTTTGTAGATCTTGAAACTTTTTTCATTTATTCATCAGATTCTTTTTATAGAGTCGACACCTCTCTCAAAGAGGAATGAGTTTTTGTAATCTTCTAGGTCTTCTCCAACAACAAAGTCACATCATCAATCCTTCATGTATGCTCCAACAAATCTTCTTCCATATCTAAATATTTTTTTAAATATTTGAACCAAATGCTCATATTATACAATTTGCTCTCTTTCCAAATGTACTTATCACTAATCTCCTTAGAAAAGCCGCCAATCTATTGGTGTTTACAATTAATTGCCCAAAAGTTTCTAAGTATAAGACACAATCTATCAACATACTTTTGGATCATAGGCCAACTAACAAGAATCAATCAAATTCTGATTGAATTCTTCTACACTTTAGGCTCTTTTAAACCTAGGAAGGTCTCCTTATACAATTCCTTATGGATCTAATACATTATACATTCAGACATTGTAAATTAATGTAGACAATCCCTAATGAAAATATACCAAGGAAAGTCTAATTAACCTTGAATTTGGCTATATTATTGGTATCTCAACATTCACTTAGTAATTGGGAATAAAGATTCTACACTAAACCAACTCCTACAACATAAATTAAAAGAGTTTTTGATTCTAAAAATTGGGCATAGACTCCCTAGACTGATGCTTTCCTTAGGGCTGCAGAGTCAATATCAATTCTTTACACTAATATCTTCTACTTCGGTTATGCTATAGCCATTATTTTTAATCCTTCATACAAATCACCATTTTATTGACTTGTTAAAATCAATTTAATCTCTCATTTGAAAAGAAGAAGAAAATAAGACAAACAATAGAAAGAATATTTGCAAAGATGGCACAAAAGATCCTTAACCATTTATTCCATAAATTGATGTTCATACATGTATGAGACATTTGCACAAAATATATAAACATTCTTGCATTCTGGTAAAGACCTATTTAATACAATTAAGCATTTACAAATTGAAATCTCATCCTATTGCTCTAAGCTTGAACATGTACATGGAAGCTTGCTTGAACAAAATTACATCAAATTCTCTACAAAATGAGAGAGAGGAATTAATAGAAAGAAGAGAAGCCCTAAATCTGATCTACTGTAGAAGCTTGGCTTCATCTTCCTCCCTTGATTTCCAATTGGAATCAGGAATCTCCTATCTTTCTTTTCTCTTCATTTTGCACTTTGATATGCAATCTTCTCTAACTGAAATACGTTTTTCTCTTATGTGACACTTGGCAATTTGAAAAAGATCTTGTATTTAACTTTTTCTTTGATTTGCTTTGTAGCTGAAAATATTTGATTTTTTTTGCATTTTCTCACCCTCTTCTATGCCAAATTTTTATTTGATGAAAACACTCCATTAACTTCACATTACTTTGTAACTAATTTTTTTTGTCCAATTCTCCCACTTATTAACAACTCACTTTGGCAAACAAAATAATATCCTCTTTGCCAAATAGAAAATAATTTCCCCTCGTGCTCTTTATTTTCAATTTTCACCCACTTAACATTTCCTATGAAAATATTTCACTTGCAATTGAAAACATTTTACTTTGTTGCTGCACACTGATTTATCCCAATGTTGGTGAAAATAAATTGCCCTTTCTTTTCTCCCGTGAAAATAATTTTCACAATTAATGGAAATGCTTCAACACTAAAGAAGACACTTTAATATTTGTTGAGTCACTTGATTCTATGTTCTTTACATACAATAGTCTTCTCTTCGCAACCATTCAATTAATCCCAAATTTCTTTTGTTACCAAAATCATAGTTGATGATACAATACATACTACCCTTTGCAAAAATAATCACTTATTAAATGAAAATCCATTGTCCTATCTGTATTTTTAGTGAAAAGTATATTACCTTTGGAAAGAATATTTTTTATTTGTCTTCACTCATAACTAAGTCACTTTACCCTTTTTATTTGCTTGCATTGGGCATTCCTGTGAAAATACTTTGCACTTTGCGAAAAGTATTTAACTACAATATTTTCCCTTAGTAGTAAAATAATCCCATAGACATAGTACTTCACTTTTGAGTAAAGACTGGATTTAACTTGCATCTGCATAGTACCATTATTAATGAAGAATGTTTAGTCTTTAAAATCTGCATGTTACATCTATCTTCTAAAAATCTCAATTAACTATTCGCATTGGTCATTGCAGTAGTGATTTTCTCCATGGTATGTGTGAGGAGTGATTTGGCCTCTTCCACACTCAAAGTTCCAATGCTTTTAGCTCCTTAATAGTGGACTGTTACATGCTCAAGTCTAACTCATATTGAAAAAATCATTTATCTCCCCTTTCAATTTTTTTTTGATATGTAGAACACTTGGGACGTGATACTTGGCAACATTCAATACTATTCCTTTTCAATGTAAGAAATAGACCCTACTATATGTAGGAAATGTTGGAGCTCTAAAATTTGTCACACTGCTTGCATTCCATGCCTTTTGAACATTTAATACCATTCCTTTTCAAAGTAAGAAACAAACCCTACTAGATGTGAGAAAAGTTGGAGCCCTTAAATTTTTCACACTGCTTGTATTCCATTCCTTTTGAACTCGGGATAGTTAATTTCATTGTCCACAACCAATATAATACTTGCACCCTCAATGATTTCTTTTGTGATAGCAACATTCAGAGAATCCTTATTGACCATGATAGAGAACATCTCCTCTCGTTTAATTCTTTCCTTAGCCTTTCTTGAAACATTCTTTGAAACACTGTTTTCATGTCCATTTTGCTTGGTGCCAAAAACAATTTGCTCACCTTAGCCTTGTCATAAGCATTCCTGTAATGGATGAAGATAGAATCAGGTCAAATTAGGACCTAAGTCCACTTTCATACACACATTGGAATATGAAAGCACCTAGAGGAGTGTTTATCTTTGACTAACTCTCATGAAAGAGAGTCAAGGGATACTTCTAGGATTTATATTCCTTTGCTACTATGGAAATGGATATGAAAAGTATAGGAGGATCCAAAACTACAATGAAAGCACAAAGAGAAGCAAATGTAAAGGTGTTGTAACACACTAATAGATAATTGAACTGAGATAGTGAATATAGATCTAAGAATAGGGTTATGTTGTGCTCCTGTAGATGAAAATTAAAGCAAAATTGATAGGACCAGGGCATTGGGCACCTTGGTTCACTGATTTGTGATTTCAGGGAAAAAATCTAGAGGTCTTATGAGTTGAAACCTTGAAATCTAAAGCTTATCAAGGAGGAGAAGGGTGTTGGGTGCCTTGGTCTTTGGACATGGGCACTGAGCACCCAACTCCTTGGGAACGAGGCTAGAATTATGGCAGCATTTCTGTATTGGCTTCCTGAGATCTACTAGAATCTTCCCACTTTGTCAGACACTTGTAACTACACCTGCAAATGGAAATGGTAGGGTTGTGGCTATATAGGGGTTTTCCATAGCCAATCCCCTTGTTTTAGTGATTTGCATTTCCACAAATAACCAATATTGTAACCAAAAAAGTGTGTTCTCTTAGATCTTATGTGTGTGTAATATTTCTATGTGCTAATGCAAACTAGAGTTCTACCCAAGTGTATTAAAGAAAACCCCGAATGATTGTAATGTAAATTATTTAAACCACAATTATGTTGTAAATCTAAAGCAATAATGAAGATTTAAAAATTAATGCAATCTAGACCTAAAGCTCAAGGTAGAGGCATAAGACCAAAAAATCATACCCAATCCTAAGGAAGAGGTACAAGACAATCAACAATCAATTATTCCCTTATTATCCTAGTCCAATGTCTCTCAAAGCTTCCATGGTTGATGAATACTTGATGATGAATGCATTTTCTAATATAAGATTTCACCTAAAGTAGAACTTCATTTCACAAGTATCTCCTCTTGAATTGCTAGATAGAATCCTCAAATGAGGAAAGGATTTACCTTAAATGTGAAATCCTAGGTTTGAATTTGATGAAAATCCAACCTAAAATTGATATAATTTGACACAAAGTGAGATTTGAATTAGAAAATACCTCAAAATAACTTCTTCCAAAATTTGGTGAAAAAAGTGTGAGACCAAGT
Organism: Cryptomeria japonica; assembly: GCF_030272615.1. Taxonomy (NCBI): domain Eukaryota; kingdom Viridiplantae; phylum Streptophyta; class Pinopsida; order Cupressales; family Cupressaceae; genus Cryptomeria; species Cryptomeria japonica. Next base: position 538,017,694 of record NC_081410.1, read on the forward strand.
AGTAGAGATTGGCCCTGGTCCTATCAATTATTTTTTTGAATTTCTAGGGATGTGAGATAACATGATTCTAATGTTGAATCTAGCTTGGTGGCTCAAACCATAATGTGTAAATATGCGAGATATGCTTTGAAGATTTAATCTAAGGTAAGATTAGGATTAAATCAGGATTAAATAATAAAAAGGGGCACACCTAGGATCAAGAGTCCAATCTTATGATATGAGAATTGATATGAAAGGACCTAGGTTTAATCAAATGCCTAAAGAAGTTATATAATACATAATACAATGAGACACACTAAGGTGAGTGCTAACTAAGCATGTAATTGGACAACCTAATTTAAGGTGTACAATTTATGATGCTACAATTATAGATAAGCCTAAGAATAGAGGCACTACCCTCTTCACTTCATGTAAACCAATCATGCGACTAGGCTGCATACATCGTATGCCATCATTATCTATAGGACACCCCAACAATTTTGGTGAGACCATAACAACATCTCAACAGATATGCATGAGCTTGTATGGTTATCATTGATGTCAAACCTTGTTATTTAAATGGATATTGGTCTTGATATGCTTTTGGTTGCTGTAGAATTATGTTTTTGGTGTTGGTTGTGTCATCCTGTATTTAGGGTGGTCCGAAAAGATTTTGGTACCCTCTAGAAACTTGCTAATTGTGTTGCAGTTTAATGGACCATATTCTTTTGGTTCACACATATGTTGGAAGATGTGTTGAGATGTTGTTATGGTCTCACCATGGCGTGTGGAGATCCACATTGAGTATTTTTTAATCACTGATTGTTATTTCTACATACATTATGTTTGGTAATGGCTTTGAAGTATGTGCTAGAGTGTGTGGATTATTGGATCAATTATGAAAGGATGTATTGTAATATTTTTTGGTTCCCTCTTTCTTCTAGAGTGGACCAATTCAAGTATTTTAGGCCTAGGTGGCTTATTTTGTGTAATATTGCTTATTCTATTTTGGTCGACCCTTAATTAGGATTTCAATGTTGTATCTCATATTTAAGATGTGTGGATGGATGAATTGTTGTGTGGATGAGATGTGAATTATGTGAGAATCATATGCGAATGATTTGCAAGTAGATTTGAGTTTGTGGTGATGCAAAAGTTAGTTTGAGAAGTGATTTGAATTTTGCCTAAGGTTGTGCACCTTAGTTCTACAAGTCCTTTAGGTGTTTGTTCTTTTTGGTAGTAAGCGTAAAATATTGTAAACATTGTTATTCATATTGTGAGTTAGATTCCCATTGTGATTTTTTTCTATTTGGGTTTTCCATGTAAATTTGGTGTTCATGTATTGATGTTTGATGCTTATGTGTTGATGGTTAATGTGCTATTGCTAAGTAAGTTAATGTTGTTTATTAATAATTGATTTTGAAGTTCTTGACTAATTCACCCTCCTCCCCCCTCTCAATCTTACTAGGTGTTCAACAAATTTATTTTCACCTATAAAAAAAAATTAAATCCATAGACAAAATACATTTGGAGCAATAAATTATAGCACATTACTCCTTTGTTGGTGCTTCAGAAGAAGGACAAGCACATCATAGGAATAGAACCAATCAACCCATTTGACCATGGTCTATACAAACACAAAAACAAGATCATCTTGTAATCCACAGTCAAATCTCCACCAACAAGATGAATCCATATATTTATGCCACAAACTTAACGCAAGCATATTAAACAATTTCATTTCCATCAAACTGTGGATGTGATTCAGATCACCCTCTCCATCGATTCATCACAATACATTTTCATTGTCTCTAAAACTATATTAGTTTGGATCATTTAGCTTCTTTGTAAACCTCAATTTGAATGGCAAGAAATCCATCGATATCACAACTATAATATAATAATGCTTTTCAATGTTGCATCCACATATTGGAAATCAATTTGTCTAAAAACTTCATGCAACACAACGTTATCTAGGCAAATCATATTAGTGGATTTCATTTTTCAAGAACATTTTGATCGATACAATAGTCTAGTCTATGACCTTGACAATACCCTTGTCTAAAATCAATCCCCTCTTACAAAATAATAAAAATGTCTTTGACAACAGTGAAGAAGAATGCCACAATGGGATATAAGGCAGTTGTGAAAATTGCAAGCCAGTCTAATGTTAAAACAAATCTTTCCTATTAGCAAATTGTGCATGGAAAAATCCACTCATTGTATCAATTATTTAGATATGATTTTGGCTTGGTCTAGATATTGAAATTTTGGACTTATACCTAGAGTAGCACAAAAAACCAATGATGTTCAATGGAACCCACTCTTGGTACTCTCCTTCAAACACCAGCATGTCACTACCTGACTCGATCCGACATTTCATGTCTTCATATGTGTCACTCAGAATTTTATGGTTCCTATTCTTGTTAGCGCAATTTTTCCTGTTTGACCATATAACACTTTGTTTGCTACCGTAATCCATGAAGAACTCATGTTACATGATAGTCAAGTGCGCAGTCTTCTCTGCCTTGCATATTGGAAATCAATGGAACTCATGCTACATATTGTAAATCAATTTGTCTAAAAAATTCATGCAACACAATGTTCTCCAGGCAAATCATATTAAAGGATTTCATTTTTCAAGAACATTTTGATCGATACAATAGTCTAGTCTATGACCTTGACAATACCCTTGTCTAAAATCAATCTCCTCTTACAAAATAATAAAAATGTCTTTGACAACAGTGAAGAAGAATGCCATAGTGGGATATAAGGCAGTTGTGAAAATTGCAAGCCAGTCTAATGTTAAAACAAATCTTTCCTATTAGCAAATCGTGCATGGAAAAATCCACTCATTGTATCAATTATTTAGATATGATTTTGGCTTGGTCTAGATATTGAAATTTTGGACTTATACCTAGAGTAGCACAAAAAACCAATGATGTTCAATGGAACCCACTCTTGGTACTCTCCTTCAAACACCAACATGTCACTACCTAACTCGATCCGACATTCCATGTCTTCATATGTGTCACTCAGAATTTTATGGTTCCTAATCTTGTTAGCGCAAATCTTCCTATTTGACCATATAACACTTTGTTTGCTACCATAATCCACGAAGAACTCATGTTACATGATAGTCAAGTGCGCAATCTTCTCTGCCTTGCATAAGCTAACTAATATGAACATGGTATTAGGCTTGGTTTCTCTGCCTCTTTCACCGCCAGTGGTTGCCTTTATTTCCACCTTAATTTTAGCATGTAGTAGTTGTTATGAATTTGTTTCCTCCGTTGCTAATGCGATGGTTCTCTATATTAATATGCATTTTTGCATAATGTAATTGACAAGATGGTTATTACAATTCCTTTCTTAGTTCCTCTGTTTTATCTTTTGTGCATTGGATCTGCAAGTTTGTCTTTTTTTCTCTTAGCTAGATCTATCTTGTGCTATGCAGTTATAGCTGCATAACTTTGCATGGTATCAGAGCAAGGTTGCTAGGAAGAAGAAACTAAACACTTTTATTTGCAGGCATTGAAGATAGAGTTGTTTTAGATTGGAATAACCATTGTATTGAAGGTTTTGTTTTTGTATATTTTTGGAGATATTTTTAAGGAGTGAATGATGTATATGTATAAGGGTTGCATATGCAGGTATTGTGGGAGAAATCAACATGGGAATGAATGGTGTCCCCATTTATCACATAATGCCTTTCTACCCTTTTTTGGGAATGCATCAGAATCGCAAACTGCTCCTTCTCCACCTACAAAAATAGTTGATGTACCTTCACCTTCACATGTGAGTTTGATAGAGATCTTGGCTTCTTCGAATGATACTTCAAATTCTTTTCAGCAGGTTCGATACTTGATGAGCGAGATATCATCCTATCAGACATTTATCATTTGTTTGTTGAATCTCTCTCGGATCATGATGACAATTTTGAGGACACATGTCTTCTCTTTGATGTCGGCTCACATCAAGTTGCATCTTCTTTTGGTTTGGATTCTCTTGTTTTCTCTCAACCACTCCATTATACTATCCTGACTCATCCCGATTCATATCTGAATAAATATCACACTTCAGTGAGCACTATTTTGGAATCTTGTATGGCAGAGTCGCAGTTCAGCATCAGATTGGAGAAACATGAGTATTTTTCAGAACCATTCATCTTGATTCTTTCATACATTTCACTTGAGTGGGAATTCAAGAGTTTGACAGCTCGAGGTTTCTATCTTCCAAAAGGAAGAGGCATCATTTGTTGTAGGGGAACCTACTACAACATTCGTTTTGCTACATTCTATATTGACATTCTTTCTCTTCTTTGTGAAGACACAAATAACCACTTTTTGCAAGACCTTTTTTGGTTGCAAGACATTGTAGCATATTAAGTGTCATGCAAAGTTAGTGTCTATTTTAAGGGGGGGTTTTGTTCCCACTGGATTTTCCTTCTTTCCTCTTTCCTTTCATTAGGCTTGTTTCCTTAGTTAGACTTAAGGGGTAGTGTTAGCGCAAATCTTCCTATTTGACCATATAACACTTTGTTTGCTATCGTAATCCACGAAGAACTCATGTTACATGATAGTCAAGTGTGCAGTCTTCTCTGCCTTGCATAAGCTAACTAATATGAACATGGTGTTAGGCTTGGTTTCTCCGCCTCTTTCACCGGCAGTGGTTGCCTTTATTTCCACCGTAATTTTAGCATGGAGTAGTTGTTATGGATTTGTTGCCTCTGTTGCTAATGCAATGGTTCTCTGTATTAATATGCATTTTTGCATAATGTAATTGACAAGATGGTTATTACAATTCCTTTCTTAGCTGCTCTGTTTTATCTTTTGTGCATTGGATCTTCAAGTTTGTCTTTTTTTCTCTTAGCTAGATCTATCTTGTGCTATACAGCTATAGCTGCATAATTTTACAATTCTATGAGAGGCTTTCCATGACAATTTCAGGGTCACCCATTCTTATAGATAATGTTGTTCAAATGTTGTGCAGTATTAGCCCGTGGAAAGGTGAACAAAGGCATTGAACCAACTCCAATAGAGGGCAAAGAAAAGAAACAGGGAACCCTAAGTTGTTTCACATTTGATGAAGGTGCTCCCTACAACCCTAGTGCACCCAAACACTTGATTTTTGCAATTTTGAAACCCTTTTTTGAAACCAAAACTAGCTGGTAGCATCTACAATTGCCTTGGGAAACTCATCAAACCACACATCATGAGAATTACTATTACTAATTAGTGCATTATGATTCATTTGTTAACATTATAATAGACAAGGAAGATTGTTGGCATTTCAATAAGGATATTGCGAAGGTTGTTGATGATTATGGATATAACTGCTAAAGGATGTTTACTGTCTTAATATTATTATTTTGTCATTGATGTCAATAAATTGATTTTCTAATTCAGTATGATGTTGCCATATCTTAAGAAGTATGATTTGATGAGTATAAAGATGTCGGTAAAAGACACAGAAATAATGTGATGAATAAGGGGAGGAATAAGTTATTCAATGGGCAACTATTACCGAGTTAGACAATGATGAGATCATGATGTTTAGATTGTTTTGATATCCTACATATGTTATTGATTGTAAGGTTAACACTATACTATGTTATCGAGCAAAGGACCTAGTCGGTAAACCCTAAAGAACCTAATCGGTAAACCCTAAGGTTATCGCTATCGGTTAATGAAGGCAGAATGTCTACCGAGTGAAGTTTAGTATTTACTGAGTTGCAACCGAGTAATAACAGAATGCATTGAATGAATAAAAGCATTATTTAATTAAGGAAGCTGATGAGCTGATTATGATTAAATGTTTGGTATGCCGTGAATGAAGTTTGTTAAGAATCTATGGCAAAAGAAAATCGGCAGGAGGATCTACAAGTCAGATTGAACCGCAATACCCTAGCACAAGTTCCAAGAAATGTATGCAAGTTCCAAGGCGGGGTAAAATGTTTTCAGATCGAAGGATACATTGAACCTGGTCAATTTTGAAGATCTGATGGCTATGATTGATCATGAGATATGTGATCAAGGAGATTAAGCGGTTGGCAAGTTGTTTATAAATAAGGAATTGTTGATAAACAATATATGCGGGCAAGTGTATGCACAGAGATGCTACATAGTGATTACCGAGCATAGAAGCTTGAAGCCCTGTTTGAATAGAAGAGTATAAATCCCAACAGATGGACAAGATAAGTCCTATTGTATTGAGCAAATAAGAATCTGCTTTAGCATTTTTAAATGTGAAGTTGCAGATAGATTTTTATTACTGTTATTTTGTAAAGTGATAGAAAATCTCTTAACCGAGTGGACTTAACAGTCTTATTTGTAAAACCCTCTAGCAAGGTGACATTCTGATTGAGTGTTTGAAATCTTTTAACAAGGTCACTTCTAACAAGGTGAAGATCCTAACAGATTTGAGGGAAATCCCTTAACTGGGTCACATCTAGCAATGTGTTTGTAATCTTTAACATGATTTGCTTTTAACCGAGCATACTCTAGAAAAGTATATTTCTTAGTGGGTCCGAAATCCTACAGTGGTTTTTCCCTATTTGGGTTTCCACGTTAAATCTGGTGTTATGAGTGTTATGATGTTAATATGCTTATGAGTTTGCATGTTTAGCAGTTTTGGTATATTACTGAAGTATATGTTACCGAGGTTGAATTTGTTGTTTTTATTGAAGGTTAAGTTTGTATGATTCACCCCCCCCCCCCCCTCCGTCTCATCTTATTAGCTTGGCATCTATACTAAACATTTAGTATCAGAACTATCAACATCCTGGGGTGCCAAATACTAAAGGTCAAAGATGAGGTCTGGAGCATTTCTAATAGGGTCCAATCACGTAAACTCTATATCAAATAAAATACTGGGGTGATGGCACTGGACATGTGCACTTATGAATATGCAAAGAATGAGACTTCCAAGGAACATTTCATGAAACTTAAAGGGTTACAAGATAGTAGAATTCAAAGATGACCTTATAGGAACTTTCAGAAAATGTAGACACTAAATCCCTCAAAACCCTATTTACTTTGAGCATGGGAAAAATATCAAACTTGATCCGGAGGTTCTGAAAATGAGAAAGAGTATTTATAAATATAAGAAAAATGTGAATATCAACCCATTTCACCTTAAAGATTAACTGGATTTGAAATATTTGTCTTCAAAGTAGGCCACTTAGGCTGACCTGACAGTGTGCAAACAACAAATCTTTCCCAGCAGGCACCAACTAAGGGTTTCAAAAACATATCAAAATTAATTCTAGAGACCTGCAACTTGGCAAATACATTTACGTATGACATTTTATTATTCTTACCAAGCCATTTGGCATTGCAAATATACAAACTTCAAATCAGGCCACTTACGAAGTTCTGACAAGGGTTCTTCTGAGTGCATTGCTGGAAATTGAAGGCAAATTGAAGGCATAATGACACTTCAAATTGTAAAAAATTGAAGGTGCCAACGAGTTTAGTGCATTGTTCGATGACTATTGTAATTGGTTTTGAGGCGCCCACGTCATTATTTAACCTCTTTGCTATGTTCCAAACAATTGAGACACAACGAGGTGTATTCACATTCAATCTCACTGGTCTTCAGTGATGCTCCAAACACAAATTCAAAACTAAACTGGTAATCTGAAAGCTATGATATGTAAACAAGTCACTAATTTGATGCAAGAATGATCGATTGTTGGGAGGCATGAAATCAAAGTGCATTAGGGTCTAGCAGATTTTAAAATACTATATGCAGCCATTTTAATGTGCATGCTTTGAACATCATCTTCATTTTTAATTGTCAAAGTGCACACAACTGCAAAGGGTCTAGGGTTTGAAAGCCAATGACTCCAAATGGGCTTTAACAATTTGATTCCTCATATTTGCTGGAAATTCAAATGAGTGGCTGCAATTATTTATGGAATGCTCAATCTTATAGTATGAAGTATGGTATTGTGGGTGGCAAATTTATGGGTGAAGTTTTTTATTCAAATCTGATCATGAAAGATTCAAGGAACCTTGTTCCTTTCACAATGCACAATGTGGAGTCTCTTAAATACTCCAATGGCTCACGCGTTTGATGAGAGTATATGATTTTTATTAAATCTGTTATCAAAGGCAATATGCAGGAGATAATATTTGTGAGGAGATCGTGTTTGAGCCTTCTATCAGTTAAGTTCTATGCGCTACAATAAAAGAAGGGAATAAAATAAATTCAAGTGATCTCCAAAGTTTGTTCTTCTCTCCATTTTGCTGCAAGATTTGGTGATGCTACCATTCTTTAGGAACTTCTAGAATAGACATACATAAATCTGGATGAACATGATAGGTATGGGTACTTTGCGGCCATGGTTGCTACAAAAGAGGGACATATTGAGGCTTTTAAAGCTCTCATATTTGAAAGATGGATTGTGAAAAGTTCAGAGCGGAGTGTCAAAGTCAAATGTCACATTAATATTTCAAATGTCACAAGGTTTTAAATGTGTGATAAATTCACACATTAAGGGGTGAAATTATATTTGCCAGCCTAAAATGTTTTTACTCAAGGGGTCATTGTTCTTGTACAAGATGTTGTGAGGAAAATATTCCATTCACAAATGATGGCCAATGGGAAACTATTTCATCGAGCAGAGGGACTATCATGCAGAGGTTAAATATTTTCACTTAAAGGGTGAAATATTACTAGCACTTGCATTTTAATGACCCATAGCAAGCTATGCTTTGTGGTAATTTTCTTTTGACTTGAATTCATAAACCAAATGGACAACCCAAACCAGTACCAAAAGGTAACTTAGCATATAAGTTTTGTGGGGAATTGAGTTGTGCTTGCCTATTGAGGAAGCATTATGAGCACTGAATACTTGGAGGTTGAATGTTGTACTGATAGTATAAACAAATACCAGATTTATACATAAAACATGAACTGCAGCAACAAGGTAACTTTGCTTGAAAATAGGAAGCCAGGGATGATCCACAAGAAGCCAGGAATGAAGGCAGATAGTCAATATTTTGAGGACATAAATACCAAAATAAACACATAGCATTCACAGATTATACAAACTTGCAAAAGCATTTAGTCCTCATGGAATTGTCACGACTCAATTCAGACCATCTAGTTAGAGTTTATTTTGAGATGCCAATACTTATATTATTGACATTTTTGCACATGATGACTTTGATTAGATTAATTAATGATGTTAGGTGATACTATGTTGCTTATGATGTTAATGATGATAGATACTAATTATGATGTTTAATGTCGTTTTAATAATGATGGTTACTGATATTAATGATGATTAGTTATTTTAATGATGATGTTTAATATTGTTAATGATTTTGTTAGATTTTAAATGTGATGATGGATATAATGCAATCTAGACTTATTATCCAGTATGAGTAGGTTGCAGCAACAAAGTCAATAGGAAGGGGCGATAAGTCTTGAAGGGAGAAGACGTCCTTCTCCCAGCACCTTCCACTCACCTTGTACGCCCCTCTACCACGCCTACTTCACCCTGCCACGTTGAGGTTTGCTGGAAATAGGAAGCAAAGGGGGAAGCGTCGAGTTTGGGCTGGGAGTGATACTTCTCCCACGCCTTTTCTCTTCGCTGTCTCCATGTAACCTTCAGCCAGTTCACTCCCCCTCTCAGCGCCTTGGCTAGTTGCAGAAAATAGGAATTAAGTAGTGAATGGGGTGGGGGGCATTAAGTTTGAATTGGGAAAGATAGAGTCCCACGTTTTCTCCTCCACCCACTTCCCGCTTCCTCATCTCCTCACCCCTCCTGTCAGCGCCTTGTCTTAGGATTCGGCAGAAAAAGAAAGGCGATGTTTTTCACGCCTTACGCCTTTCACTCACCCATGTCTATTTCCCTGTCCAGCCCTACGTCTTTTCCCTTAGCGTCTAGATCAAATGAATTTGCAGGCAAAATTTGACCATGCGCAGTTATATTCTTCCTTCACTCCTGCAGCAGCGCCCTCATCTTTTCCATTTTTTTGAAGTTTTTGTCAAGATTGGGTATGTAGTTCTTATTTAATTAGTTATATTAATTTTGAAGGGAAGTTCACTGATGGTTATACGTTTAAAAAAAAATTTAAGTAAATCTTCAACATGAGATTAAAAAATTATATATATATAAATAAGAGGTTGATCAATTAAAATGAATTATTTTTATAAATGAGAAATAAGGAAATTGATTTTTAATATGGGAAAGGAAAATTAAAACAATATGAAATATAATAAATATTATTTCTGATATTGATCCGGTAGGGGTCAGGAAGGATGATTTTCTACACCTCCCCAATAAGATAATGATGGGTTGTTAGTTCAACATGATTGGTTGTTAAAACATGAATGAATGTTAAATTTCTCTTATTATTTGCATGTCAATTAATGTAAACATGGCATCTACATTAATGATAATTTAATTTAATGGTAACTGTGAGTTATAGTGGAGATATCTACTCTCTTTGATAACAATGGATCAGATAACATCATCGACAAACCCTGTCATATGTTCTTTTTGCTTCTACCATGCAAAATACATATCCACAAAACAGACTGGACCAGAAAAATACTGATATAGGTGGCAGCTCAAATTCAATGGTTGGTTTCAACTTTCAAAATTTAGACCATAAAGTACAACAATATCCTGCGATTTGAAATTAAAGGTAATCATTCATTTACTACCCTGGAGGATAAATGGTAGTCTTCATTAAAGGGAAAAGTACACATCTATCAAACTTGAACACAAAGTTTGCCAAAGGACAAAAATAATCCACTGAAAACTTCCTGTAGTAAGGTGTGCCAAAGGAGCTTCAGACCATAAATTTGCTGAACTTTGGTAATTCAGATATTCTGCCCTTATCTAAATGATCAGAGGTAATGACAAATTTGAAGGAATTCTAAGCATTTGCTTTGCACTCTCAGACTTTGGACACAATACAACATTTAGAAAATTACCTTTGACATATCTCCCATGCTCAGAAACAAAGTGCTTCTCACTGAAGCCATGGCATAGTAAAAGAGAATTTTTTGGAGTTAGAAGGAGAGACAAGTTAAATATTTCTCATGCCACCAATGTAACTAATTTTATTGTATGAAAAGATGAACAGATCACTTCAGTCTGTTCCTACTCATATTTGAAGTAAACTTTTCAGCAGCCCAGGAGGAAAGTGCAAAGAAAATAATATTTTCCTTAATATTTCATACCTGGGTTAGAATATCCTTTACAAATACTTCTAGTCAGCCTTGAAATAAACTTGAGCCATTGTTCAAATAATGAATCTTACATTCATCTTAAAGTAAGAGTTGTGATTTTTTTTTTTAATTATCAACATGATTTTATATTAAGTTATGCATTTATATGTTTTGCTCTAAAATTGGTATTTTAAAAAAATTTTATGTTGGTATTTGGCATCATATTAAGTTTTCTATTTTTACATTTTACATTAATATAATGTAAAATATTTTATATCTAATTTTACATTTTAAATTAGATTGAATCTTTTATATTTTATATTAAATATTATATTTCAGATGAATAAAATAAATATCAGATGTTTTTTTTAAATAAAAAATATAAATTGTAATATTGATATATAGATTATAAATCAATGAAAAAATATTAATTATAAAAATTTAATACAAAATGACTAAAATTTAGACTAATAATCATCCAAAAAATAAAAATATTAATACTCATCAAATTAATAACAATTAAAATCATTTCTATTGTAATATCATCCAAATAATATAAAGATTATAATATATTAAATCATATATATAACAATACAATTATTTTTATAATTACTATTAATTTAATAAAAAGACAGAAAGCTTTCTATGAAATTATTATGTTTTAAAACACATAAATTTAAAAGATCCAATAAGTTACTTCTAACATATGAAAGCTAAGGTTATATTCAGTGAACATGTGTATTCCTTATGATTATTATACAGCTTTTGCAACCTTGCTACTTTGGAACTGTCCTCCCATCATAGAATGTGCAAATGAGACTTTAAAGCTTAAAAATGCTAAAATCCAGTCAAAACAGAAACCAAAAAAACTGTTGCAAATAGATGAGAATTTATAACTATTAAGAAATAAAGATTGGAGAGGGAAATGAAATGCAAGAAGATTAAAAGACAACATGTAATAGAGACACAGATCGTCTTGTGACCTCTTATGTAAGAGGCTCATATAAACCGTTGCATTGTGAGGTCATTTCGTATTTTGAATATTATATTATTATTATATTAGTAATATTAATTTTTTTTCAAAGTTTTATATTTTTAAATTGCAGGATAATCTTATTTAGCTAAAATAATATTATTATTTATACATTTTAGGATTATTGTTAAGCCAGTGTTATGTTTAAAGTTGATGTTAGGTTAGGCTTAACTTAAATCTTTAGTTTATGGTTATCTTAAGATTCAATTAGAGACATGGATAGATTTAAGGTTAGATTAAAAGTAATGTCATATAGATAAACAATAAGATTTTTATATTATTGTATTATAATTATTATATTATTTTTTAATTAGAATATACATTAAATCTTTTTAAAAAGATAACCCTAACCTAACTAAATAAATAAAAGTTGTTGCATATTCAACAACATAAACAATATCCCAGAAAAATAGAAGAATAATGTATATATATAAAAAATTAAGATTAAATAATGTGGGTCAAATGTTGCAAATAATGTATATATAAAAATATTAATTATTTAAACTTCATAATAATTACACATTTTAAAAATATATTTTTTTGAGAAAATGGAGTAATAGTAAATTTAGGAGTTGAGATAAAAGTATTAAGAGTGGATTAAAAAAAAACCTTATAGTCTAAAAAAATAAAAATAAAAATGTCACATTTTATATACATAAATTAGTGAATAGTTTGTATAGATTTCATGTTTTGTTCATCACAAAATTAATATCTTAAAGTCTTTCGAATTTAAAGTTGGTGTTAGGTTAGACTTAGGTTAAATATCTTAAGGTTCAATTAGATATATGATTAGATTTAAGATTAGGGTTAGAGTGTTATAGATAAATATTAGTATTCTTACATTATTGTATTTTAATTATTAAATTATTATTATAATTATACTATAATATTATTGTTTTAATTTTTTATATATTTATTATTTTATTTTTTTAATAAAAGTGGATTATTCCACTAAACTTTTTTATTAATATTTTTTATTTTTTACATAGGATTCAAAGAGCATACCAGAGGAAAGAACCCTCAGAAGAAAACCTTTGGTCACAGCGCATAAAATAAACCTATAGTATCTGACAGATCGGTTTATGCACTGCCCCCAAAACCACATACAAAATGCGGTCACAACACATATAATATCAGTTTTGCATAGAGCCCATATGAAAATTTGCCAAAAAAAACCCATCGGATAATTTTCAAATGTAGACTCCACAACTGCTACCAATGGAAGAAGACAAAATTTTCCAAAGCCTTGTGCCAAATCCCATGAGCCAAAAACCTTCCTGCCAAAAAAGAAAGTATCAAAAAACCTTTGGAAAAACAGTATTGTATCAAATACCATGAGCTCAAACTCTCCTTTAAACAACGAACATGAATACTTGAAATGAAAGGGGAAAGCGGGAATAATTATCATCATAAAATTTTACATCAACATTAATCAAGAAAATCATATAACTATTGCTGCAAACCTTCCCATACCCTAGAAGGAATTTCCTCAAAACCCACCTCTCGTTGGTTAGCATTGCTATCAATGGCTAAATTTGCCAAATAATCCACAATCTTATTAACTTCTCTGTAACAATGGGATACCAAGAAAGATTCAAACAATTCTAATTTTTGTAAAATGGGATCAAGTATATACTACAAATTCCAACAATTCGATTTCTTTTTCATAACACATTGAATAATCACCATAGAATCTCCTTCAATTATCAAGTCCTTAATTCCCAAAGAGATTGCCATATCCAATCCAAAAGACAAAGCATGCAATTCTGCATAATTATTAGTTTTAAAACCAATAGCATGACACTTAGCTCGAATAAAATTTGCATTGTGATCATAAATTACCATGCCTACCCCAGCCGACCCAGGGTTACCACGATAGGCCCCATCAAAATTCAGTTTAAAGTGCCCTTGCGGAGGAGGTTTCCATCTAGCAGAGCATCTCTTACCTATTGCATCATTCTTTTTTAAAATTGAACCATGATAGGGTAAAACTGATAGGAACTTCCAAACTCTAGTAACTCGACTATCTCAGTGCGAAAAAGAAGTAAGATTTTCCAAATTCTTATAAATAAACGACAAAGCAAACTCAGAGATTGAAGACTCAATTTTTAATAGAACCTCAAACACAGGAGACCTTGTTTTTTTAAATATCATGTTGTTTCTCTCTAGCCAAACATTCCAAATCACAATAGATGGAGATATGATCCAAAGGCATGCATAAAAAGATGAGGCAAACATAAAGGGCCAAGATCTGAAATGGGAAATGAGATCCTTACCAATAACAAAGGATATATTTAACTTCTCAAACAACCACTGCCAACATTCAGAAGCATAATCACAATGTAGGAACAAGTGTGAAGAAGATTCTAAATTTTTGTTACAAAGGACACAAGGGAAAACAACAGTAATACCAAGCCTGTCTAGTCTCATACCTGTAAGGACTCTATCTTGAACTGCCAACCAAGCAAAGGCTCCAACTTAAGGAAGGCAAGCCGAATGCCAAAACAACTTATAAGGCCAAGATGATAAATCTTTAGCAACCATAAGAGAGTTCTAACCATCTTTAACAATGTACTTACCAGAAATATTCTTTGTCCAAATAAGTTCATCCTCAGAATCAGAAAGAAATACAATTCTATCCCCCAAAATCTTCTCAAAATCTAATTTCATGCTTTGATCAACATCTAAGAATTCAATCGATTTCCATCTAGCTAGCTTAAGGGGTCCACTAGGCACAATTTCAAAATAATCTGCTACAAAAACACCCCAAAGGGAGGAAAGAACAGTGATCAGAGGAGACCAATCCCTAATATTCACCAAAGGTGTGTGTCCATTCCATACTTCATCCCAGAATCTGACTTTTCTACCATTATGAACAATCCATGAGAGATGAGGCAAAATAATTGATCTACATTTACAAAGGAAATTCCAAATAGCAGAACTCGAAGGCAAATTTGAGACTTTAAAAATGTACTCTCTCGGTCCATTATTTAAATATTTGGCAAACATAATCTGTGCCCATAAGGAGCTAGGCTTGTCATATAATTTCCAAACCAACTTAGCACCTAAGGCTAAATTTTGATTTTCCAGACTCTGAATTCCTGTTCCCCCAAGTTCCTTAGGCAAACATACCTTATCCCATGCAACTAAAGGGAGTTTCTTCTTGCCATCTTTATTATTGTTCCAAAGAAAATCTCTAAGAGTATCCTGTAAACTAACAATAGCTGCTTTTCGAGACTTCAAAATAGACATGAGATATATGGGAACAACATTCAAAACAGAGTTGATGAGAACAATTTTACCTGCCAAAGTTGACCATCTATGATTCCATGAGAGAATTCTTTTAGAAATGACCGAAATAATCTTACCCCAAAAACCAATCTTATCCTATTTAACAAAGAAAGGAATCCCAAGGTAAGTACATGGAATATTTCCAGTCTCAAATCCCCAAAAGGATTGCAACCTATGCTGAACCAATTGTGATGTATTAAGGAAAAAAATCTTTGATTTATCACCATTCACTTTCTGACCAGAAAACAATGCATAATTTTGTATTATTCCTTTAATCACTTTTGCCTCTACTAACGAAGCATGTCCAAACAATAGAGTATCATCTGCAAAGAGATAATGAGAAATAATTTAGGGAATATTCTGAATCCTTATACTTTAGCAGCCCTCCCACTTTAGCAGCCCTAATAGCCCAACTAAAGGTTTCAGCTAGGAGAATAAACAAAAAGGGAGAAAGGGGATCTCCCCGTCTCAAACCCCTAGAGGAAGTGAAAAAACCACAAGGACAACCATTAATTAAAACCGAGAATCTTGTAGAAGAAATACATGCACGAATCCATTTGACCCAGGCCTTGGAAAAACCTAACTTCTCAAGAATAGCACATAAAGCCCCCCACTCTACTCTATCATAAGCCTTCATCATGTCTAGTTTAAGTATCATGGCCGAGGTTCTTTGGGTGGAAATAGAATGCAGAACCTCATGTGCTACAATTGCACCCTCTGTCATCTCCCTTCTGGGAACAAAACCACCTTGCTCCAATGAAATGATCCTAGGTAAAATTTTTGCCAACCTAAGGGAAATTGCCTTTGTAAATATCTTATACAAAGTGTTACATAAAGCAATGGGGCGAAAGTTAGCAAAAGTCTTAGTATCCTCTTTTTTAGGAATAATTGCAATCATTGTAGTATTAAGTTCTTTTAAAATAGACCTATTTCTCCTAGCTTCCTCGAGAGCCAATAAAACATCATTTCCCACAAATCCCAACATTTCTGAAAAAATAAAGGAGTAAAACCATCTAGTCTCGGAGCTTTATCCGGATTCATGGCAAAGACAACACTCTTAACTTCTTCTAAGGAAAAGGGAGACATCAACATCTTATTGTCTTCCAAAGATACTGAAGGAGGAATATTAGATATAATATCATTGCTGAGATTTCCATTTTCCGAAGATAATAATGACTTAAAAAACCTAACTGCCTCTGAAGCGATGTCCTCTGGCTCTGTCAATAAATTCCCATTCTGACACTGAATACAAGATATTCTATTCTTACATCTTTTAATCTTAGTTAAAGAATGAAAAATTTTTGTGTTCCTATCACCATCTGAAAGCCATAACTCTCTAGATTTCTGTCTACAATAGATTTCTTCTCTAGCTAACACCTCCTCAAGCTATAATTTTAGTGACTTCAATTCATCAAAAACTTGTGGCACCATACCATGTTGAAGCACATGAGTATTAAGACACTCAATCATATCTTGAATCCTTTGTTTCTCCTGAAAAATGTTCTTAAAATGCGAGATACTCCATTGCCTAATATTCAATTTCAAATAACTTAACTTCTTAGCAATCTGAAACATATGGGACCCATAACAAAAAGGAGTAGAATCCCACCATTTCATAAGCAGAGGCAAAAAGGAAGAATCCCTAAACCACATGGGCTCAAATTTAAATGGAGACTTACAAGAAGTCTTATCCTCAATAACTGAAAGGGAAATTGGAAAATGATCAGAACTCGAGACCGATAGAATAGAGGAAAAGAATTCAAAATCTGAATCAATCCAGTTCTCAGATAACAAAAACCGATCTAATCTCTCAGCAATTTGAGAAAAATCCCTTCTCATGTTTGTCCATGTGAAAACTCCATTATGAGACTTACAATAAAAAAGGCTCATATCAGAAATGAAATCCCCAAAGTCATCCATAATCCTTTTATTAGGGAAAACACCTCCTCTTTTCTCATCTAAATTAGTGATAGCATTAAAATCGCCCTCGAAGATAATAAAGGAACCATGTTTTAAGGGAGAAGAAATCCTCTTTAATTCACCCCATAACTTACTCTTCCCTTGAATACTTGACGGAGCATAAATGTTAAAAAGCCAAAATTTAACCTTCGAAATCTTGTTTATAGCTAAAGCCAAAATACTATTTGTAGCAGATGCCACTAATTGTACCTCAATATTATAATTATTCCAAAGCAGTGCCAAACCTCCTAAAGCAACACAAGCTAGAGAAGAAAGAAAATTCCACCTTCTCCAAGATGAAAAAACCAAATCAGCAAACTCTTTTGACAACTTTGTTTCTTGCAACATAAAAATATCACACTTAATTATTATTATTATGTTGTTATTTATTATTTTTTATTATAAATATTAGTACTATATTATTAATAACATTATTTTATTATCAAAATTTTATATTATTAAATTATGCATAAGGATTATGAATCAATTTCCCTACCTCATAACTCTCTAGATGATGTGGAATGGTGTCCTGCTCTCATGACTCCCCTATGGATATGGAGAATCACAGTGTTAGAAAGCATCATAATCAGATAATTGAGCTAGAAGTCAAGGTAATGAACCTTGAAGCCAAGGTAGAAGAATATAAGCACAGATACTAACAAATGGGAAGGTCCTTAAGCTCTCTATGTGCTATAACCAATGACATAATGCGGAAAGCGGCCATGAGATTTGTCTTGAGGCAAAGCAAGATGAAGAAGAAAGCTAAAAAGCTAGGGAAGCATGGCAAAACACAGGAGGAAGAGCAAAAAGAGGATACTCTGTATCCGAATATTTGGAATGAGCAGATGTAGTGACTCGAGCAAGACTAGAACCTTATCAAGGAGGACTAAGATGTAGTTGAATCTATTTCCATTTTTGGTCTATGACGATTTAAAAAATAGTTAATCTTATGTTTTTTAAAGACTCTTTTATGAATAGGCCTGCGTGTCATATGCCTAGGACTTCTATTAGAATTAATTTTTTTGATAAGTTTATGGACTCTTTATACTTAATTGCTAGTAGTTATATTATGGATAGGTGGTGGCTGGACAAGATTAGTATGTTTGGTTATGATGATATGATGGTTTTTTATTACTTCTGAGAGATGTGTGTGAATATTCTAGTTGTGTGGCTATTTGATGCCAAAGGCTGTGCTGCTGCTCTCTAATTTTGTTGTTTTGTGAGTGTTCAGGGCCCCCTCCCTACTAATGTAATAAAAAAACTAAAATAATATAATTAATTGAATGTGTAAAATGAATTTAAAAATAAAATTGAAACATACTAAAGATTAGGTTAATGTACCTAAAACTTTGCCTAAAAAAAATCATTTATTTAGTGGATCTGTGATATCCCTAATAAGATGTAAATTTTTTAGCCAATTAGATTGGAGAAAAATAATTTTTGTAATTTAGAAACTTAAAAATCATGCATCTTAACTTTTTAAAAATTGAAAAAAAATATCAAAAGAAAAAATTCATAGTTCTAATTGGTGGAAAAGCAATTGACTAATAGCCATAACCTTAATTCAAAGATTTCTCTTATAACATTATTAAATATATAATTTAGTTAAACCCTAATCATAACCTTAATCCAAAGATTTCTCTTATAACTTCAATTGTAACCTAATCTTAATTGAATAGTAACTCTAATCATAACTCTAGCTATAGTTTAAATTAATTTGGTTTATGTTGTTGTGTGAATCCTTTTAGTTCATAGAATATAGTCCACTCTCAAAGCTTGTGGTATGTAAATTTTATAAAAGGTTTAGATTTCAATAGGTTTTATATCATAATACATTAATATATATAATTGTCCATTTCAAACATAGAAATTAACTTATCAAACATTATATTTTATTATCATATTTACCATAAAATTGATCAATTGCACTTTGAATAAAATAATAAGGATTCATTGTAGTTTTTTAGATTTACACTCTTTTCTTTATAGATCACTTAAATGATCTAAATGCATTTATATTTATTGGTTTTATATATTTTAACTATGCGTTTTTTATTTATCGCCATCATTTGAAATTCAAATGTTTCAGAAAAAGATATAAGTTACATGAAATACTAACATACTTTGTCCTTGCCCTAATCAAGTGAGAAAATAAATATATTATTAAAAAATCATTGAACCAAAGAAAACAAAGATAAAATCCAATTACAAAGAAAACAAAAATAAAATCTATATACACCACAAACTACATAGTTTTCTTGGGATCCTTTCCTCCATTACCTTCACCTTGTCCTACAATTGCTTCACATACTTTATTGCATCCCAAAAATAGAGGCCTTAGACAGTAAAATTTCAGTAATTTCAGCATGCTCGTATCAACATTCTCTCTCTCTCTCTCTCAACCCCTACCTCTCTCTCCCCCACTCTCTTTGGAATCTCTCTTTCTTTTCCTCCTCTTGCACTTATGGTTTCTCTCCCTCTAGTCTCTCCCTCAACCCCCACCTTCCTCCCCCCCTCTCTCTCTTTCTCACTCTCTCCATCCCTCCCTCTCTTCACCCCTCTCTCTCTCTCCTCTCTGTGGTTGATGGAAAGAAAGGCAAATACTAGGGAGAGAGAGAGAGAAAGTGAGAGATATGGAGGGAGTGGTTGATGGAAAGAAATGAAATACCAATGATAGAAAGATCCTAAGAGGAAGAGGGAGAGAGGGAGAGAGAGAGAGAGGAATGGGTTGAGGGAGAGACTTGAGAGAGAGAGAGAGATCAACTGAAAAAAGATGGAGGAAGGAAGGGAGGGGTTGATGGAAAGAGAAGATTATATTAGGGAGATAGGGAGGAAGGGATGAAAAAAGAGGGAGAGATCAATGTTGGTATTTTGGTTATGTTGATATGGTTTTGTCATTGATGTCAACACTTATTAACACTTATCAAATATGGCAATTTGGAGGATTGGCAATGTTCACCAGCAAGCGACTTTATGCACAATCACTGGTATCTGGTTCACCGATAGGATATATTGTTCACCGGCACTTGGAATGACATGGAAAATACTTGGTTATGTTGAAGACATCGTTTAGACACTTTGTCTTGGAGATTTATTCATTGGCATACTTGTGTTTGCATATTTGTTGTTACTGGAAAATAGGTCCAGAATAAGCACCGACAGGCTTATCTATTCCAGATCAGCACGACACGCTTTGGAGATGATTTTGTTGTTATTGTAAATGTATTAAGCTGACATGTTGAATCAGATATTGCATCGGTTATTGATTTACTTGTAATTGATTTTATTGTAATATCTTTTAGAGCCGACCTACTAAAATTGGTCTTACGTTATGGTATATATGTAAGATCTTATTTGTAAGATCGATATGCGATTGGGAAAAGGAATTATAAGAAGCTATATGAGAGAATAAGCAGAGCTATACACGCAGACATCATTTGAAGGTGAAGCAAGGTTTTTGTGAAGGCATATCAGAACTACATCGGTACTGAATCAAACATATGAAGATGTTATTTTGAGCAGTACATCATTATTGGATTTAACCATCCAATTGTAGTCAGTGTGACTCCTATTTGTGTTTGAGCAGTGAGCTCTAGGTGCTTGGCCTTTATGCACGTGCAGACCCCATTTGTATACACATACTATCTGCAGTAGTATCATCTGATTGTGGGTAAGGTTTCCCACCATGGTTTTTCCCCTTACACGGTTTCCACGTACAAATATTGGTGTTATGTGTTATGTGTTATGTGTTATGGATGTTATTGTCTTTTTGTTTCATGCATTAATCTTTACTGGTACTGTAATTAACTGATAAACTATCTACCGGCATAAAGTTTGGTTTACCGCTATTAAGAATTAAGGTTGGTTAAGTTGTTTTTGGTTTGAATTTACTTGACCTAACAATTGGTATCAGAGCTTAGTCCTCTTTTTGCAGAAGTTTAACAGCTTGAGGAGATCCAATGTCTACTAACTATTTCAGGAAGGACAATCCTAAACTTGATGGAACCAACTATGGCATATGGAAGATCAGAATGGAGACACATCTAAATTGCATTGGAAAGGACATTTGGGATGTTACAAAGAATTGCTATATTGCTCCTACTCAAAGTCAGCCTAATCCACCTACCTTAGGAAAAGATGAGGAAAATGATTGCAAAGCAAGGGAAGCACTTTTGAGCACATTATCAGATCAACAAATCATGGGATTATCAGATAGGTCTATTGCTAAAGCTATTTGGGATCATTCAGAAACATTGAATGAAGGAGATTCCACAGTCAAAATTGCAAAACTTGAAAGCTTCCGGGTCAGGTATGAAAATATGAAAATGGAAGAAGATGAAAGAATTTCTGCTTTTATGGAAAGAGTAAATGAAATTGTTTTGGGTATTAAATGTTGTGGAGAAACCTTAAGTGAAGATGAAATTGTTTCAAAAGTTTTAAGAGGATTTCCATCGGCATATAAAATGAAAGTTACTGCTATAAATAAGTTAAGAACAATGCCTAATACATCAGTAACTAAGGACACATTGATTGGAAAACTTTCAGCTTTTGAAATTGAGGAATTTGTTCCTATTGCTACTATAAAGACAGATTTGGCTTTTAAGGCATCAACATCATCTACACCATCGTTTGACAAATCTGATTGGAAAGCCTTTTATGCAAGATAACTTGAAGAAAATAGGAGAGAAAATGAAGAACTTGAAGAACTTGAAGCACTATTTGCAAGGAAAATGCCTAAAGGTCTAGTTGGAAGTAAGTATGAAGATAAAGCACCCTTTAAATGTTTTAATTGTAATAAGATTGGTCATATGGCTTCAAGATGCCCTGATAGACATGCTAGAATAAGAGAAGAAGCTAGAAGAACATACAAGCCTAACCCTGAATATCAGAGATATAGATTTAAGAAGAATAAAGATAAATCTTGTTATCTTGCTGATGAAGGAGTCACTGATGATTCTGATGAGGATCTGGCAGACAATGGATGGGTCTTTGTTGCTATAACAGAAGATCAACCGATACCTACTGTTCAACCAGTAGAGTAGGCCCTGGTAGCTAAAGTTGAAGTTAAGGATGAATGGATCATTGATTCAGGATGTTCACATCATATGATTGGTGATAAAGGTAAATTCTTGAACTTTCAGGAGTATAATGGAGGTCTAGTAAGATTTGGAGATGATAAAGCTTGTTTGATCAAAGGAAAAGGTACTATATCTCTTGATGGTAAGCCTAATACTGACAATGTTTACTATGTAGAAGGTTTAAAGCATAATCTTTTGAGTGTTGGTCAATTAGTTGAAAAAGGATTTCAGTTACAATTCAAGAATGGAAAATGCAAAATTATGAATAAAATTGGTTTGGAAATTGCAACCGGTAATCAAACTAGAGGTAATATCTTTCATTTGAATAACAATGAAAAGACATGCTTGATTGCACATATTGATGAAAGTTGGTTATGGCATAAGAGACTTTGTCATGTAAATTTTGATTGCATGGTAAAAATTAGTACTACTAAGGTAGTTAGAGACTTACCTAAGATTGTTAAACCTCACAATCCGGTATGTAAGGAATGCCAATTTGGAAAACAAGTTAGAGAATCTTTTAAAAGTATTCCAGAAAAATCCAATAATGCTCTTGACTTAATTCAAATTGATTTATGTGGTCCAGCTAGAACTAAAAGCTTACAAGGTGATAGATATTTCATGCTAATCATTGATGACTATTCTAGAATGTGTTGGGTTACTTTTCTCAGATAAAAATCAGAAGCACTTGGGAAGTTCAAACTATTCAAGGTAATGGTAGAAAATGAAACCAGTAAGAAAATCAAATGTTTGAGATCAGATCAAGGAGGTGAATTTACATCTAAGGAATTTGATGCATTCTGTGAAGTGAATGGAATTAGAAGACAATTATCAGCACCCCAGACACCACAACAAAATGGAGTTGTAGAAAGGAAAAACATAACTATCTTGGATGCAGCTAGAAGTATGTTATCAGAAGCAAATCTACCACATGTATATTGGAGAGAAGCAGTAAGCACAGTGGTCTATACATTCAACAAAGTTCACATCAAAGGTGAAATCGGTAAGACCCCTCATGAACTATGGTTTGGCATTACTCCTACTCTTAAATATTTCATAATATTTGGAAGTAAATGCTATATTAGAAGAGATGAGTATATTAGTAAATTTGATCATAGAAGTGATGAAGGAATATTTCTTGGTTATTCATCTAAGAGAAAAGCATATAGATGTTTTAACAAGAGACTACAAAAAATTGTTGAGAGCACAAATGTGAAGATTGATGAACAGTCTAGAGGAACTTCAAGGTATATAGACTTTGAATTGGCAACAAAAATACTGACAAATGAACCTACATTGAATCCACTAGTACAAAATGAAGATCCAGTTACATTGGTATCATCTGAAAATTCCACTGTAACTGAGGAACGACAACAAACGAAGACACCCCGATAGGTAAGATTGAACCACTCTGAAAATCAGATAATTGGGAACAAGTATCAAGGAGTTATGACAAGAGGAAGACTGGAAAATGAAGAGGTTTTTTTTATTTCTCAAATTAAACCATCATCAATTAATGAGGCATGTGAAGATAAACACTGGATTAAAGCTATGGAAGAGGAACTAGAACAAATTGCGAAGAATAACACATGGACATTAGTTCCCCGACCGAAAGACAAAAATGTGATTGGAACAAAATGGGTATTTAGAAACAAACTTAATGAAGATGGTAAGGTAATCATAAATAAAGAAAGACTAGTGTGTAAGGGATATTCTCATAAAGAAGGAATTGATTATAATGAAACCTTTGCACTGATAGCTAGAATTGAGGCAATCAGATTATTCTTATCTTTTGCAGCACACAAGAACTACAAAGTATATCAAATGGACATTAAATGTACATTTTTGAATGGAGATCTTGAAGAAGAAGTTTACATTGAGCAACCTGATGGATTTTCTTTGACAGATAACAAAGATATGGTTTGCAGGTTAAGGAAAACTTTGTATGTGTTGAAGTAAGCTCCAAGAGCTTGGTATGCTGGATTGGATAGAGATCTTTTGAAGATTGGTTTTTCTAAAGGTAATGTTGACATCAACTTATACTATAAAGTGACTAATGATGACATCTTGGTTATAGAAGTTTTTGTTGATGATATAATCTTTGGACGAGAAGATGGATTATGTAAAGGCTTTTCTATTGAAATGAAGCAAGAATTTGAAATGTCTTTTTAGGATTGCAGATTTCACAGAATGATAAAGGTATATTCTTGAGTCAATCCCAGTACTTGAAGGAGTTACTAAAGAAATTTGGGATGGAGAAATCTAAACCAGTAAGCACACCTATGACTACAAATGACAAATTATCACTAAGGGATGAATCTACACCTGTTAATCCGACTAGGTACAAATCTATGATAGGAGGCCTACTGTATTTGACACAAACAAGACCTAATATTATGAATGTAATAAGTATTGTTTCAATATTTCAGAGTAATCCTAGAGAAAATCATGAATCAATAGTGAAAAGGATTTTCCAGTACTTACAAGGCACTTCAAATCTTGGTTTATGGTACCCTACAGATGAAAACTTTGAATTATGTGCATACACAGATGCAAATTGGGCAGGAGATGTGGATGACAAAAAAAGCACCACTGGCGGAGCATTTTTTCTTGGAAGCAGATTAATTTCTTGGCTGAGTAAGAAACAAAGTTGTACATCTTTATCAACAGTAGAATCAGAATATGTTGTAGCAACAACTAACTGTACACATGTATTATGGCTTAAGCAAATGTATTATCTTGCCAAAACTTTTCAACGAAAGATTTCACTTGAATATTCAATTTCATATCTGACCTTCGGATTCTACCAATCAAACTCCAACTTTGGTTGATTGGATCATTTTCAGTCATTTTTCTTCTTTTAGCTGCTCTAACCAATATTTTAGGATGCATCTTTAAAATTCCACTTAATTTGGTTACCATCCTTTTATTCAAGGTTGCTTTATTCACTATGGCAGTTGTTATAGCTTGTCATGCTACATTCTTATCTTTAGATCGACACGTTGTACCAATAGATTCAATGGAACTTGCAATAATAGACATAGCATGCTTAACGAATTCATCTTTTTTTATGGTTTCACATAGATGCCTATTTTTTCATCACTTTTCTCATTTTCCACATTCTCATCAATTGCATCATAAGTTGACATTGAATTGCAAGTTTTTTTCGATAAAAAAATTCTTTGTATATTCTATTGGCATATGTTCTTATCTGTCTCCAAGAAATCTTACCAAGAAGATTATCCACAACATTTTTTTCATTTTTTTTAAAAAGGTTTCCCTGATCTTCAACAATTGGAGGATTTTCATTTTCACCATGTTCAAAAGGATTTTCACTTTCAACATTCAAAGGAATTTCATCTTTACCAACATTAAGGTTTTCATTTTCATGGACAATTCTATCAATCTCAACATTGGTATATCTAGATTCTACTAAATCAGCAATATGAATATCACCTATAATCACAATATCCATGTCTTCCAGAGAAGGATTTGAAAATGTACCTGGATAATTTGAAGATGTATCTGGATTTGAGGATGTAGTTCTTGGAATATTCTTCATAATTGTTTCATTCACATCAACATCATCCATAATTGCATCATCTTGAATGTTTGTCTCTTCCATTATTGTGGATCCAGAAGCATCAAGATTATTCATTTGTCGAATCCTCATTCTTCTATCTCTTTGACATTTGGCCTCATTCTCTCTTTCTGCTTGAATTTCCTCGACGGTCAATTCCCTCCTTTGTTTCTTCTTCTGACATTGTTTAGACCTCATGACTAAAAAAATATGCAATAAATGCCACCTTAAAAAATGGATCTAAAATTGCAACAAAAGAATGCCCAAAGGATAGCTAAATCATAAATATTATGTAAAAACTCGCACATAAGAAGACATGTTTTATCATTTTTAATATCTCTTATTTTTACAAATTCGAGAAAAAAAAAATGAATGTAAAACAAAATGGGATCCCGTTTTGTTTTTGCATTTTTAACTAATTGGAAAAATAGAACGGGATCCCGTTTTGGATACGGGATCTTGTTTTAGATACGGGATCCCGTTTGAAATTTTTTTTTTTTTGGGGCTCGCTTGTAGGTTCGAAATTTGGCTTGGAAAATGGTTTGGAAAGTCGAATCTAAGGCTTGGACCTGGTTTGACCTGCAACTTGAATGCCAAATCAACCTTCATAAAAAAAAATAACTTAAAAAATATATTTGAACACCTAATTTCTAGAATTTTTTTAAACAACAAAAACACATTATAGTACAAACTGTCTAGATTCCAAATATATAATTTTAAAAAAGAATGGATCAATATTTTTAATTTTAAAATAATTTCTAATGAAAGAGGTCCATAAACTTGAAATAACAGGGTTTTTTAAAATTTTAATAACTTTTTTGTCTTTAAGTTTTTTGAAAAAAATTTATATGACATCAAACTAGAGATGAATCTATAAAGTTAAAAAAAAATAAAATGTTAAGTTTAGGTCAAATTATGCTTGCCATACATGCTGATTTTTCAAAACAATGATTATGCCTAATTAAAAAATAACAAAAAAAAATATATACGGAAAAAAATTACAAAAAAATATCCTCATCAAATGTGAGTGAGTTAAAGATATTTTCCCAAAAGGATAAAGAAAAATACTTTCATTTAGGTCAAATTATGCTTGTCGTACACAAGCATGGTATGGTCCTAAAAAGTGACTTTTAAACTATAGGTTTTAGTAATGCCTATTCAAACTTCATTTTTAAGATCTGGGTATTAAAATAAATTACATATTTTGAAATTAGACTTCAAGCACTACATTTTGTATTTCTAAATTTTTTCAAATTTCATTCTTTAAGTGCCTCAAATATTTAAGTCAAACAGGACAAAATCGAAAAAAAGGGGAAAAAACTTCCACTTTTTGGCCAAAAAGTGGACACAACTTCTTGCAAGCACCCATATACATACATACATATCATATGTATGTATGTATATCAGTCTCAATGTGCATGTGTCACATCATTACAAAAACATGTGATGTCAATATAGGTGTATCAATGTATATATCAAAATAGTGTTGTACATAATCTGCTACATCATCTATATCCCTATCAAAAATGTATCTACATCATAAAAATACAAACTCAAGATTCTCCTAGTGCATGGGTCCCGAAGCCCACAAGTACTTGAGTATCTTGGTCTCTACATGATGGTTGGTGAATTGAGGTGGAGTGGGATTGAGCAACTGACATAATCCATATGTAAAGCCTCCTTAGCTCTCCTTGTATCTTTGCTACTATCTCTCTCTAGGTTATCAAATCCTCCCTCAAGAGTCCTCATGTTATCTCATTGCCACTAGCTCATGCAGTCTAGGGTAATCGAGATCACCAAAAGCATCACTATGTGTAGCCTTGACCTGCCTTCAGAGGTCATCAACCTAGCTCTATGAGGCATCACATGCCCTCTTGGAATGCTCTTCCAACGTCACTGTTTAGTCTCTCTTCCTGACAACAGGTGTGAAGTTCCATTATGGTCTAGTCCCTCTATCATGTCGTAGTGGCTAGTTGTGCAAATCTCTACATCAAGCCTATCCTCATCTCCTTGTACATTATCCGCAGTCATGCTGCAAGTTTAAATAGATGAATGTGCTACCTGATTGACTGGTGAGGTTGGTAGGCATTAAGGATAGGACCTTGAGTTTGGACATTTGGAACGATGTCAAAGAGTGTCTAATGGATGAAACTTAGACACTACATGATATCCTTTGAAAACACAAGAGAGATAAATATTAGTAACTATATCATCTTAAAATATATCTCATCTATATTAATTGAAACATCTATATTATGTATAAAATCATAAATATACCTAAATTGCCTCTCTACCAATCAGGGTCGGGTGGAGGTGCCCTACTACTTGATGCCCCACCCATGTTTGGAAATGTCTAGGCCTATGATGGTTGTGATGTTGGACCTATTAGTGGTGATGGAAATCATGGACTTGGAGGTGACCTAGCTAGGATCAGGGTAGCCATATGTTGTCATTGTCTCGACCTCTCTCCATCTACCTCTACAGCTCCTCCTGTTGCTCTCTGTCATCCTCCTCTCATCCTACCAGGCTAACATCTCCCTCAAGTGCATCTATGAGGAAGATGGGGGTAGGACTCTTGCCAACCCACTAGTTGACAAACTACTCTATCATGTTGACGTTGTCTATATCTAGCTATGGGAGGTGTTATCATCATCACACTACACTAGACTCTCTTGTGCATACCCTATTGTCTACTAAGGGAGGTCCTCTAACCGCATTTTACTCCTCACCAACCTGATGTATGTCAGGACAATTGGGAGCAAGGTCTGCACCTTCTTGAATTGATGCATACATCACCACCAATACTGTGGTACGACAATATGGTTCTGTTGACCAGCAAGGAACCAACCGTGTTGCATGTGTGATAGCTATCTATGATTTGTGGACCACACAACCATGTCTCAATAAAGCTTCCATATAATGTCATTGATCCCTAGGCAATCTATGGTCACCCTTAAGTAGATGAGATCTCCTATCCTCAACTCACCCAATTAGAGTGGGTAAGAGTCTGCCTAAGGTGTGTCCACTAGTATAGAGCATGAGAATCCCAATAGCTTGGTGCAGCTGATGTGCTTGAAAATCCATACCCATAGTAGTGTGTAGGTAGTGATATTATGGTACTCAAGGTGCACATATCTACTCAGGTCATGATATAAGGGTGAGCATTCTTTATCCCCACACAAACACTCTCCCCTACTCCTCCATCTCTCTAATATATGGAATGAGGCTCATTATAATGTGGGAGCCCCGTCTATGTGTGGGTACTCTGTGCACCACAATCGTAATCATAATGTGCAATATGAGTGGCATGGGTATGTGTCCTTACCCAAGAGTGAGGAGGATGATGTGATCTTTCGCGTCTATGGTTCAACTTGTGTACCACTTTTGTCTATCATGGAGCTCCCAAGCCAATTTTGGCATCCCCAGTGACACTCGTTGATCCCAAACGAGTAAGCATAGGATCTAGTATTCGTCTAATAGTGTCACTTTTATATCCCCTATAGGGAGATAGAATGACATGATGTTTGCATCCCATCTCTCCATGAGTGCCCATAGCATGCAGGAATAGAATCTAAATTCAGGCATCTAGTATACCCACCAGAGTCCCACCTATTGCAAGCGAATGTAATGTACTACTTACATCTCATTCACACAATTGCACAACAAGCTCAGTAGGTGTCCATCGGTGTGCTCACGGATCTCTGGGAGAACCTACATCAATAAAATTCTATCAAACACATACTCTATCTCCATTTACATCATGGCAATGCAAGCATCTTAATCTAACTTCTTCATTGGGTCTTTAAGAAAATAACATTCTTGGAGGATGTTAGTGTATTTGGTTCCTCAAATGACAACACATTCGAGGGATGCTAGTGCGTAAAATAGATGTATAAACAACATTCTTCCTAAGAAAAATGCGTAGGTCTAGGATGCACACAAAAATTTGGGATGCATATGCTGCCCCAAGATCTAAAATTATTCTAAAATGCATAAAATATAGTGAAAGGATGCAAAACGAAGCTTACTTGTTTGCATGGTCGCCCTACTCTATAGTGGTGTGCAATTCCTCAATGCAAGTAGCCAGATCTCAAGATCTGCAAGGAATTATCACTGTAGCTCTATATAAATCATAGTGAAAATATCTCAAGTATATACCCAAATTTTTCAGCCAAAAATTGTAAAAAAAATTGTGGTGGTTTTAGATCATCCTCTTTTATGTTTTTCCCCACCTAAACACGGGGGCTTCACTTAGTGAGCCTGGGTTATATCACCTGCATTAATCATGGCATACTAAAGAATCCTCCTATTTTCAAAAAATATTTCCGTAAACTCTTTTCTTTTCCACCCCCTCCCAATACACAACCTGAATTAAAAGCCCCCCCTATTTGCACAGAATATTGTACTATTTCATAGCCCGAATTAAAACCCCCCCTATTATCACTGATGGGCAATATATTGTACCCTCATTTTTGGGATATTAAACCCCCCAATATGAAAGCACGTGATATGATATTGCCTATTTAGTGAAGCCCTCGTGTAGGGTCAAAACACAAGTGAGCATATACTCATCCTTTATCAACTTTTTCTTTTCAACTTGTACTAACATCTCGTAAGTGTTATTCTCATAAAAGTAGCTTCTTCTGATTTTGGCACTAATGAAATTTTGATTCTTGCATACTTAGATTTTCAAGTTGAACATCAAATTTTTTCGTTGAGCACTAGGGGCATCATTTGTGTTCGCTTGGTAGACCTTTGTGACCTCTACAATATCCTTTTTCTAAGGTAATTGATGCATTTAATGCATCACATGGATTTAATAAATATATCTTTCTGAATTACTTTAGTGCATCTAATCCCTTGAGTGATCAATTCACTAAAGTGGGGTAAAAATATAGTTTCACAAATTGCACCTAGTGCATTTATTACACTTTTGCATTGAGCTTGGTGGATTTATGATAGAAATTCATGATCAGGATTTTGTCATTCTACAATCACAAATCCTAAAGATGAAGTAGCATTAGCCACCCCTGAGCTGGATTTGGGGTTCATTTGGTGAGATGACAACACAACGAGATGACATCTACACAACATGAAAATGTCCCAAGAATATCCTAAATTAGAACAAGCATATTCTATCCTAGGTTTTTGCTGGCACACGTCCCTTGGCCTATGTGTCCAAAATGGTCATTCTCGTCCATACTAAGGAAAAAAAAACTTCTTACTCCCTCATTTTACAAGAACATTCACTCTTGGCTCTCTTGCTCTCAAAAACATAGTGAAACTTTGTCAAAGTGTACACTTGACCTTGTAATAGCTTGGTCTTGTCTCAAAACACAATCATGATTCCATCTCAAAAGAGGGGTCTTGGCAATGTAATTTTCTTATTCTCTCTTATCTCTCATATCTATTGCATTTAAATACTATCTCATTTATTGAATCTCTAAGTGCATTTGTTATCTAGTTGCATTTGATCTATTTTATTATCATATCTCTTGTAATAGGGTTTTGTTTCTATTACGCTATCTATTTTATCATTGCATCTCTTGTAATACATTTTTCCTCCATTAAGCATGGTTTATTTCTATGGCATTATCTTTTTTATCATTTTATCCAAATCTATCTATCTGGTTATCTGTGGAGGTAGAAACACCAAAGCGGGCATTTGACTGAGGCAAGCCCCTATATAGACCCAACATTTTTTCCTACCTGAGTGTGTGTAGTTGATGAATAGGTTCAAGGAGCATAGAGATAACTTTGGAGTGACCTTTGGTGATTCTTTGTTCTTTGGCCGTATTGACAACAACATGGTCTGTAGACGTCTTTGTGACACACTAGCGTTTGAAGCTAAGGCTCTGCCAAATTGATGGTAAAATTTGTGTTTTGTTAATTTCCATTTGTTATAGTCAAAATATTGTTAGATTTTGCCAAGATCAAGAGCTCAATGAAATGTACAAAATAGAGACACAATATAGGACAAGAATAAACTGTATTCTCATCAATAGAAAATGATCAATAATCATGATTCAATGAATAGAGGCTTGCTTATATAGGCAAGGCCATATGGATGTATGAGCACACAAATATGACATGTGGCTCAATAAGAAATAAGGGTAGGTAGGAAATAGGTGTGGGTAGGTAGGAGAAATAATATAATATTCCACATGAGGTGGATCACCCACTAAAGGTGGAATTATCACTCCACAATAAGTGGATATGATAGTGTAATAACAAGATCAACACCATAAAAGGTGGAATTTCTCCTACACACACTATCCCAATGTGGCACAAACACCCAAGTGTCTCATATCCAAACTACTATGAAATGCATTATCCTAAGTAAACTTAAGTAAAGTGTAATAATATCTATGATGAATAATTATTTACACCAACACCCCCCCTTAAGTGCAACTTAGGGGAATGCACTTAAGTCTACAATGCAACTAAGCAATGCAAGATGGGTCTCGGCTACTAGGCCATGTTAGGTACCCATGAACAAATGCAAATGCATGCAAACCAATGCAATGAAACCTCTCACAAAGTGGGGAAAGAGAGAAAAACCCAATGGGAAAAAACCCTCCCCCAAAAGAGAGATGAAAGCTATACAAGAGAACTCTCATAGAAGAATGTGAGGAACAACACCCCATGTGAGGAAAAAGTCCCCCCCATATGAGAGAAGAAGAGAAGTCAAATTGTGACCCCCCCTCAATGGAGAATCTGCACCAATGGAAGAAGCTCGATGTATGAAGAAACTGCTCCACGAACGTCGAACAACATTCCTCCCCTTAGGAAGAAACAAAACCAAAAGTGTATCCATGAAATCTCCCCAATCATGAAGGGAAGATGGATGAAGAAAACTCATGATGAAAGGAATCTCTGAAAACTGCTCAAGTGTCCCCATGTCGATGCTAAAAGATACCCCCTCCAAAGGTGGTAAACTGTGCCACACTGCTGAAAAAGGCACTCCAAGATCTAGTGGAGATGGATGTAGAACATGTCCCAAAGACTCACATGTCTCCTCAAAAAATAAAGAGACCTCCTCCAACTGCTGTACATAAGTATCCACAATCATGTCAACCTCGAAAGAATGATCATGTAGAGAATGAACAAGAGGGTCAGAGTGTTCCCTCGCAACAATCGAAGAAGGATCA
Source organism: Cryptomeria japonica (assembly GCF_030272615.1). NCBI lineage: Eukaryota > Viridiplantae > Streptophyta > Pinopsida > Cupressales > Cupressaceae > Cryptomeria > Cryptomeria japonica. The sequence continues at coordinate 538,050,955 of NC_081410.1, forward strand.
TCTTCATCAAAGAGAAGATGAATGTCATCAATGATGTCTCCCAAATCTGCAATGTAGGATTCCACAAACAAACCTGCAATGTCTGTCAAGTAATCATCCCATGAATCTGAAGCTGGAAGACAATGAATATCCTGCTGCACTGAATCACATGAAGGCAAAATTGTCACACTATCTGCATCATCAGGTGCAATAGGTGATGTGATATCAATACAAGACTCAAGAATGGGGTCACATGTGAGAATCCCCATGTTCAAGTGTCCAAAATTCTCCTCAAAATCCGAACCATCACAATAAGTATGAACATCATGTGTAGAATCATCAAATGTGAAATCATCATCATCAACAAAATCTGAAAAGGAGTATAACCGAGATGCATGATCAACCACCCCAGTTGCAATGATAGCTCTAGTCACCATGTCTCTAATGAAAACTGAGTCAGGTGTGAACTCCACAACTCTCTTAGTTGCGTCATGTGTGATTTGATAGATAGAAAGGAGATTGTTTGTCAAGTGGGGTACACACAACACATCATTGAAGGAGTTATCCCCAATGTCAATAGATCCTTTCCCAATCACATCCATGTATGTATGATTGCCCATCAAAATCTGAGGCATGGTGCAAGGCTCAAATGTAGAGAACATAGACTGTGAAGATGCCATATGATGAGAAGCCCCTGAATCTAGAAGCTATCTCTCTGAATCATGACTGGTAGTAGCACATAGAGCTTTTCCTTTTCTTGTTCCAAAAGAGTGAGTCTTCCCACTTGTAGAAGCCATGAATGCTTGCCCTTTTCCTTTTGAATGTGAGGAAGTGGAAGTTGATGAATCATCCTTCTTTTAGACTTTAGGCAAATCAATGTTATGCTTTTTGATGATATGTGTAAGTTCATCAATCTTCTTAGAATGGCAACGATGCTCCTCATGACCAATCTTTTTACAATAAGCACAAGTAGGTCTTTCCCTCTTTGGTGAATTATCTCTCTTGGAAGAGGATGAATCTCCTTGGTGTGGAGAAGATGGTACTTTTTCCTTAGGCTTTGATTGCCATTTCTTCTTGTTTGAGTTGTCCTTCCCTTGATTTGCTTTGTTCCCTTGATTTGCCACTAATGCTTGAGACTTAGAAGCCTTAAGAATGCCCATGCTTATCAACTTAGTTTGTTCCATCATCAACATTTCATTGAAAGCATCAAATGTAGGCATTTTGTAGCTTGAACCCATTGTCATCCTATGGGTTTGGAAACTAGAAACAAATGCTGCATATTCTTGTGGAAGCTTCCCTATCAAGTTGAATATCAATTGAGTATCCTTTTTATCAATGCCACAATCTTTGAGTTGTGCCCTCAACTCATTTATCTTAGTGACATAATCTTGTATAGTATCAAAGTTCTTGGGATCCAACATGGTGAGATCACTATCAATTTGATATCCCCTAATCTCATCAACTTGACCATACAAGTCTTGAAACTTTTGCCAAGCATGCTTGATTAGAGTACATTTCTCAATATGAAAAATGAGATCCTTTGATACATACTTTCTTAAGGTACCAATTGCCATGATATTTTTAGTGAGCCAATCCAAGTGACCAACTGGATCAACCTTAGGATCAGTTGGAGCAACAATAGTTCCATCAATGTAATGAGTGAGTCCTTTTTCCATAAGTTTACTCCATGCATCAATTTTCCAAGTAGCATAATTATGTGGAGTTAAGAGAGGAAACTTAGAAGAACCCATAGTAGCAAAAAGGAAGGAACACAAAGCACAAGAGACACCCCCCAAATTCAATCAATCAAAGTACCCCCCCCAAAGTGATGATTTTGGCACTTTATACTTAGTGCGATTACAATGAGCCACTTGCAAAATAAAGCAAAGTGGACTTATGATGCAAATTTTACAACTTCTCAAATGAGATACAAGAGACTTCAATCAATAGTGCAATGAATCTAACTGAGATTCAAGCAAATATGCAAGTACCAAAAGAGCCAAAAATGGCCAAGATCTGAAAGTACAATTTCTACTTACAATGACATCAATCTGATAGCATCATGTGAAAGTAGACAAAAAAATAGGCACTTTCAAAAAAAAAATAGCACCTAAAAAAGAGGTCGGATGACCCCAAACGAAGCCTCTGAAGTTGCAAAAACTGGGATTACTCAGGTACAGTCACCAAAAACTGCATTTTCTGAAAAATACATGCATCAAAATCAAAAAATTCCTTCACCACTGTGGAGAGCATGAAATTATAGCCCATTTCAAATAAAATTGCACCCAAAAAGGAGCAAAAATGAGCAAGTTATGGCCATTTGAAGTTGAACTACAAAATAAAAAATGCAAATGAGAGGGGGTCCAAAAATTTTCAAACCCTGCTGATGTGGCGCTGATGTCAGCAAGTCATTGGGTTAAATTTGATGGCCGTATGACCATCGCAAAACTTCGCCCTCTGCTGACTGGGTGTCCGTACTGTACGAACAGATGATGTGGCAGGTGACTGTGCAGGATGACTGTGTAGTCAGTACCGTACAGAAAGCTGACTGGGCACTGCATTGTGGCATCTGCGTGGCGGCCGTACGAATGAGGTGGCTGTAGACTGTGCATACGAAAGGTACCCATGGACCAGTGGCCGCTTGCCACGTGGCAGACGCGGGTTCGCCGGTTTGGTTGACCGATCGGCAGTCCGTGTGGTGGGGACTATGGCCGGAGGTCTTTGCCGGCGGCGCTGGTCGGATGGGCCGGAGGCGAAGGTAGCAGTTCTCGGCGCGATGGTGGAGGGTGCTGAAGAGGAGATGTAGCGGCCGGCATGAGGTCGGGTGGTGGCGCGTTAGCGGAGACGGGCGAGCGGCACCAAGGGCCGGTGGGGGCAGACGTAGGGTACGGGCGGCGACAGGGACGATGGGACGCGCGGTACGGGACGCGGCAGGAGTCTTCTGAGCGGCAGTAGTAGACGAACGTGCGAGTACGGTCCGTCGGAAATCTGCGGGTCTGCCTGCGACCTGCAAGGTACGGGCGTCATGGGGGGGGGGTGTCTGCGGACCCCCCAAAAAATTGATTTTTTTTTTTTGTTTTTTTTTTTTTAGAATTTGTTTTTTTGCTTTCGGAATTTTTTTGAATTTTTTTTTTTTTGATTTTTTGAAAAATATTTCAGAAAAAGAATTTTTTTTTTTCTGAAAAATAATAAAAATTTTCGAAATCCGTACGATTATGGCAAAATTGGGGAAAAATTTTTTCTCACCAAAATAGGTCGACTTTATAACCAAAATTCATGGAAACAGCCTTTTGGACACAATGGCGAGGTTGGATCTGGTCTAGGACGCCTCCAAAAGATGCTACTCCTAATATCTACCTCTTGACGTCGCAATAATGCCTCTTCAAGACGAATCAATAAAGCCCCAATGGCTCTGATACCATGTTAGATTTTGCCAAGATCAAGAGCTCAATGAAATGTACAAAATAGAGACATAATATAGGACAAGAATAAATTGTATTCTCATCAATAGAAAATGATCAATAATCATGATTCAATGAATAGAGACTTGCTTATATAGGCAAGGCCATATGGATGTATGAGCACACAAATATGACATGTGGCTCAATAAGAAATAAGGGTAGGTAGGAAATAGGTGTGGGTAGGTAGGAGAAATAATATAATATTCCACATGAGGTGGATCACCCACCGAAGGTGGAATTATCACTCCACAATAAGTGGATATGATAGTGTAATAACAAGATCAACACCATAAAAGGTGGAATTTCTCCTACACACACTATCCCAATGTGGCACAAACACCCAAGTGTCTCATATCCAAACTACTATGAAATGCGTTATCCTAAGTAAACTTAAGTAAAGTGTAATAATATCCATGATGAATAATTATTTACACCAACAAATATTCATGGTACTCTGTATGTTTTTTAGAATTCAGTTATTTCCATTTGCATTTTAGTATAATTTCCTTTCTTCTTCGTTGTTAATCTCCCTAGCGCATCAAAGCGCCAATTAAGTGAGGTAGTGAAGGCCAATTTGTTCCTTGAGATATCATCATCTCAAGGGTAGAAAATCCCCTCCTCTACATATGTGTTTATCTAATTTGGAACAATTAAAAGGTTAGTAAAATTTTTTTGCATTCACTCTCCTGTTAGATTTAGCATTTGGAAGTTTTTTTCCGTGTTTTGTTTCCTTTCAATTAGAGATGATATTTTTGAACTACAATCAAACAATTTATGCTAAATCATCTCTGAACAATAAGATAATACGACCAAATTTGAAAATTGGTTACAAATTTTAATCAAAGAGAAGCAATGTTGAATGAGAATTAATATAACCATTAAATTTGAAAATAAATTCATGTAACTTTAAGTTGATAAAAAACACTAGAATTTACACAAATATAAAATTCCTTGAATAACCTATAAAACAAATAGATATAAAATATAATTATTTTTTATTAAATATTATTTTATTAAAAAAATTTAAAATATTTTATGAATTCTCAAATTCCTATTTTTATATCTTTAAAACTAACATATATGTAAATTTTGTTTATTTTAATTTAATCACAAAATTTCATATTTTCTCTATTTTACTTTTTCAATAGTCATCAATACCCATACAAACTAAAATTGACCCCAACATCATTAAAAATGCATTTTACATGTTGGCCCACAATCTTTTAAATGTAAAATATTGTCAATATGAAATGAGACAATGAATATAATTAGAAAGTGATATATAACTATTTTGTAGTCAAAATGAATAGAGTTAAAAAGATTCCATCAACAATAAAATTAATTATGAGTTCAATAGCTTACACTATATTTATAAGACTCTTCATAATTACTATTCAAAAAATGAATAATTAAAATAATTTTGATGTTTTGAAACAAATATTAAAAAAATATATATTAAAAAAATTAAACTAAAATTATTATAATTCTATGCATTAATTTATTTTTTTAATCATTCACAAATCATATTACTTTTTAATTTATTTTTATGGAGGTTCAGACCTACAAACATAACAGTGAACATGCAAGCACACCATTGTACTTATTTCAGAAAAAAAATCTGAAAAATAAATGGTGATAAATACTTATAAATTGACTTAATGACTTTATTTCATGACACAAATGTTCATCTAGATAAAATGTACCTTGGTCCATGATTGTTTAAGATATAGTTGTAACACACGAAAAGTAGGTCCCCCCAACACATGTGGAGGGATTCACTAGTAAGCTATAAAAAAAACAATTTTCATATAGCAAAAAGATTGATAACATGGAAAAGCAAGTTTTCAATGATTTTAAAAAATATAAAGTTATAGAAAATTTAAAGTTTAATTATGATATAAATCAGTATATTTATATTTTTTAAGTTTATGTAAAATATGCTGATAGATATTAATTTTAAATGCTTTCAAATCTTAAAAAAGATCTTAAGCATTCTAAAGACATTCTTAAACCTTTCTTATATTCTATGTAAAATTATTGTGTTTAATTTATCATAAAATACAAGCTCTTTTTAATGGAGGGGTCTTCATTCATAAAGTCGCAATACAAGAGCACAAACCTTAGGTTGAAACCCTTCTTACTAAGAGCCAAGATTCATGGGTATCCAATCCCCCAAATTCACAGTGAACATGATGTGGGATTCTTGCACTCAACTAGACTTGATTCCTGGTGGGTTCATCCAGAATCATTCAACTTCACTAACAAACCAAAAATCATAAAATATATTTTTTTTAAATAAAAAATGTCTGGTCTTTACATAAAATTTAAAAATATACAATTAAAATAATCATTTAATTACTATATATTATAAAAAAGCTCATACCAACTAACGTAAATCAATAGGACGTGGCTAATATCCAACACAAAACAACACTCGCAGTACAGTTTCTAAAATCCAATCTTCATCATCTGCATCCTTATTGTTGTAAAACCACAAAAAATCAGACGAATATATTTTGCAAATCTGAAAGTTTTTTTATAACATCATTTTGTGTGAAAATTAACAACTCACAAATCAATATGCACAAAACAAACCCTAGACTGTTTTTTTAGCAACCTGCAATTTATTACGTACCAGCTTGATTTAATATCCATGGAGCCCACTCTGTGTCAAGTGAATGAATGCTACATGTGGTTAAAATACAAAATGTACTGCTGAAAGGTAGAGTGTGATGTATCGAAAATATTTCACTGTTGTTCACCAACTCCACTATGTGTTTTCGTCTAAAAACTAATGAGATGGTGAAAGCTTTAATGCCGATATGCATATAAGACGGTGCAGGGTCAATTCTCTTCATATGAAGTTAAAATCCCTCACATGAGACACCCAATCAAAACAAAATAAGAGTCGACACCCAATTAATATCCATCTGAAATTTGTCCAAACTATTTTCTTCAGTGTTTCTTATAGATTATATAGAGTGTTGCAGTTCAGATGGCAGCAGGATCAAAATGAGAATCAAAGAGATTAAATGAGTCTCTAGGGGACACCCAGTTTTGAGGACATCAATTTGAGATCATGGCAAATTGAAGTCTGCAAATCTGGGTTTCTTCTTGAGAATCATGGAGGAATGATTCATATTTGTTAGATGTATATTAAGTTAAAAATTTCAATTTTATTAAGTTGTATTGTTTTGTAATAATTGTATAGTTAGAGAAAATCGAGTTCTTGAAATGTTATTAGATTGTAAGTACTTGAAACATTATTAGATTTTCACAATCTATTATGTTGATAATTTACGATGTCTGAATTCAGTTGTGTGAGAGTTTTTGCTTCAACATTTCTGTACATCAGAATTTTTGTAAGCATTATCTTTTATTCAATTGTTATCATTATGTAATACTTGTATAGTTAGAAAAAGTCGAGTTCTTGAAACATTAATAGATTTTAAGAATTATTCAAGTATTATTGTTTCTTCTCTCTTTCATATTGCTGAATGTGTTGTCAAGAGATCAAGAGATCACAATGATGTATAGGGTTTCAAAATCTTTTGGTAAAAAAAAACGATTCATCATTCTATCTAGGAGTATTTATCCAATCTAATCAAAACCAAAAAAAAAGTTTTATTGCATAATTTTGTTGCCAAGAGATCACAAGCCTCAATGAGAAAAGTATTGAATGGGTCAAGAAAGAAAAATCTAAAATTGTGCTGTATTCAAGTTATGCTAATGATCTGAGTCAAATTTTAGTGTAGAATGTATTTTGTATTTATTTTTCAATGAATATGGGCTGTCCTGCAGTTATTGTGAAGCACATTTTGAGGCTGATATTTTTAATAAGAGAATGGAAAGAGATACTTATTGTGGGTATAATTCGTTGTAGGCATTCTAAAACGTTGAGCACTTGAGCAATAAGTTATCTTTGTTCAAACTGCGTGGAGATGTTTTCTGTTTTCATTCACTTATATCTAACAATTGTTCAATGTTTTTGAATTGAAGACTCGTATATTTATTAAGAGGGATCAGAGTTAACCATTCATCGTAAGGAAACAAATAAAACAGTTAGAAAGGTATTGTACACCAAAGGTCACATAAAAATCAAAAGAACTGAAGAGAAACAAATCACACTTTCAAAGAGAAGTGATATGTCCATTTAACACTAAGGCATTACAGCAATCTTACTAAAAACTACAAATAAAAAGTTTTAAGCAACCAAAGGACACAGTACTATATTTTATCACAAACAATAATCTACAAATTACACCATTTGACGGATGAATATCTCTAGGTATCTTATTCTTATTCTTATGCAATCATAATCTTTTAAGTGAATCAATTATTGTGAGATGGCAAATGAGATAGCTGGGGAAGCTTGTTCTAGTAAAGTCATGCCCAAACACTGCAACCTTGTAATTTAAGTGGTGAAAATATGGTGTAGAAAATCTAAACATAAGATAGCTAGTTGGGGAAGCTTGTTTTGGTAAGGTGGTGGCCAAATAGTGCATCCATGGGAGAGAACAATCTTGTATGTTAGATGGCAAAAATATGGTGTAGAAAATATGAACTTTCTTCTATTAAGGTGGTGCCTAAACATCGTTTTCATGGGGAGAGAACAATCTTGTATGTTAGATGGCAAACATATGGTGTAGAAAATATGAACATAAGATAGCTAGTTCGAGAACTTTCTTCTAGTTGGGTGATGCCTACACACTATTTTCACGGGGAGAGAACAATCTTATAATTTAGGCGGTGAAAACATGGTGTAGAGAATTTGAACATAAGATTGGATTCACATGATAGCAAAAGATTATATAAATTAGATCTAAATATATGAATGGTGCAAACGTAAATATCAATATGATTCAATATGAAGGATAAGGTAAAAGAAAATTGACTAATAGACAAAAGAAAATTACATACAATATATAGATTTTGGGAGACCGCATCAATAAGCTAGGTTTCTCAAAAGAGTTGAGCTGGTCCCAAGTGAACAAGGATTCTATGTGAAGAGCAATTGATTCAAGCGGATTCAACTTGAAGATCAATTGATTTCAACTTAATGTGAAGTGTTTTTAATTGCTAAATATGCCTATGTAAATAAAATCAATTACTAAAAAAAATCTATTATAAAAAGTGCAATTAAATTATCACACTAACACCCACCCTTATGTACTACTTAGAAGAGATGAAAAAAAGGTCCTAGCAAAGAAAAACATGTTAAGTACCCATAAAATTTGATAAATCCCCAAAGAGAGAGGATGAAGAACCACCTGGTGCCTCCTACACAAAAAATGGAAGCATGATCCAACTTGAAAGATAAAGAAGATTCATGTCCTCTAAATTGCATTTCTTTCCTTTGGAAGAAATAAGTTCAATGACTAGTGCTTATTGATGCTCTTCCTAATCCAAAAAAGAGGGAAGAAAACACAAGCTAAATAAATTTGGTAATTGTGTCATGGACTCTAAGTTAGTGATGAGAGCTACCCAAATCAAATCGAGTATCCTAGACCTAACTAAAGATTATGGCAATTCATAGAGCCATTAGCACAAGAGCCAAAGAAAATGTGTTGACAACTAGAATGGAACCATCAAAGAAGAAACTCAACTCCTTAAAAGTGTCCTCCAGATATGCAAGGTAGGACTTATAAACTAGATATTCAATATCTACCAAAACTTTATTCCATACAACTACCTTTGGGGAAATATGTGTTCCTATTAAATTGAATCACTTGAAGACCCATTAGATGAAGCACTAAAATCATTGAAGGTGGCAGATGATGGTGAAGTCTCAATGCATGTCATTGGTCTACACCATTCATCCAGTAATGTCATGTTCACACTAGATGGTTGAGTACGAACAATAAATAAGTCTACACATGTTGGTGTAGAGGAGTCTTTAGCCTTGGGGTCTTGAATTAGAGATAAAGAAGATGGACCCTCTAAATCTATTAGTCATAGAAGCTAAGAAATCCAATGAACTCGCATTCAAGCTCTTCCCAATCAACAAGCACCCTAGTTCTTTATGGTAATATGATAAAAAACTATCAACTAAAACATGACTATACACAATAATATCCTCTAGGAATGGAAGTCAATCCAAATGTCCATGCATGTCTTGAAGTGTGGTCCATAGGTTATAAGGTCTTTCAATGTGCATTGTGGTCATCATGGTGTTGAATTTGACATTACATAGAAATGTTCAATCTTTTTATTCCACCAAAAATAAGTGGGTTTAGGAATACATCCTACAAAATGGGTAAGAGTTTAACCCATTTAAATTGTTTCAAAAGGTTGCATCACTAGGACTTAGAGTTCCATTTTATCTATTTTTTTTAAAAAAAGATGTATTGTGATACATATATAACTCCTCAAAATAGAATAAGAAATAAAACCAGCAATGCAGAGAATGAGCATCCTACCCACAAGAAATTAAAACTTTATATCAATTCAGAGTTGAAAATATCAAATTCATAAAGCCTGCTAACAAATGTAAAATTTTGACACTTTATCTTGGTATGAATACAATGTATATGAGTAAAGGAGAGTTTAAAATAAAATTTAAATTACCTTATTAAAGATCAAACAAAATAAATATTATTGAACAATAGGGTTGATGCAATCATAGGGGGGCATCTAGTTAAGGATTATCATAGTTTATGCAATCATAGATAGTAAAGATTATCTAACCATGTAATAAAATGAAATTAGATATTGTGGACACAAATAACTTAGGGAAATCATAATACGTTCTTTATTCATTCACAGTCACAAAGTAATTATATAATTTGTTGTGATGGGATCCCAACATGTTAGGTCACAATTTTTTATTACAAATATGTGAATTTATAGAATTTAAATGATATTTAGGGGTGATCTCAATCAACCTTAAGGAGGTGCAAAGCTTGATGCCAAGTGTATATTGTAGTCAACCTTGAATATGTGAAATAATATCCTCGGTTAAACACAACAACTATAGATATTTGGAAATTAATGTGATTTGTATAATAAGCTATCTTTAGTTGCGATGCATCTTGAAATATGCTCCTTTATTACCACACACTTTGGAAAATTATTGTCATCTATGATTAGTAAAACTTGATGTGTTCCTTCTATTCTATGTAGTAAGTTGAGAAGTGATTAATACATTTGTGGTGATCAACATAACCTATAATTTTAGTGTAATATTGTTAGATCAATGTCGAACATGTATTTCAAGCTATGAGGTTAAATATTGCTTAAGTGTAGTAAAATGTAGTAAGTTATGTGGTAACTAGTTGATGATTGGAATGCAAATAAAATCTACAAATAAAATTAAAAAGTAAAACATTTTTTTTAGGGGTGATCCAAGGTTGCTCTTACACCCTAGAATGATCCTACGTCAAGAGCTTGGAGAGAGCTTTTTCACATGTATATGAAGTTGAAATTTTGATAATCTACACAAAATTTATGTCAATTTTCATAGAAGTTTCTTGAAGAACCATAGTAACCCCAATCAAATTTAGAACCCCAACCAAAATTAAAACTTAGCAACAGTAAAATTTAGAAAAAAAAACCCAATTGTATGAAAGTCCACTAAATTGGATGAACCTATGTTTCAATGTGATACTAATAAAATGATCATGGAGTGTAAAGTACCTATAGATAAGTTGAGGTGTCATGTGCCTGATAATGTTTGATGGAGGAGAATGAAGTGGCGTAAAGCTACATAGGCACATGGTGAAAGTGCCATGATGCTAATAGGGTCATAGTGGGACTTAAAGAGCGTGACCTTTATTAAGGCCATAGGCCTTTTAGTATTTTTTTATTTTATTTTTTTGAAAAGTTTTAATTTTTCAAATGTAGTAAAAATATGTTTTTATTAAATTGTAAATAAAAATAAATAAATAAATAAAAGTGAACCTTTTGTATCAAAACTTTGAGTTTTTTTGGCAAATACAGGTTCAATTGATTTGTTCCTGAATTGATGATATTGTTGGGAAAAACTTGGAAATTAAATTGGCAATTGAATTCCATGAAAACTAGATATTACAAAAACTATATAAATTACTTAAGAGTGTCTAGTTGATGTAAATAATCTACAGTCTATTGTTTGAAGCTCAGAGTTGTATAAATTTGTTGAGCTACAACAAAGAGCATGATAACAAAGGCATCAAGGAAATAGTTTTTATGGGGCTCTACAATAACATGTAGACTGATGAAATTTATTTTTTCTCTAATAGATAATAGCACACAATCTAATCAAGAAGCTATAAAAGAATTATAAAATGGATTGTGGAAATCTTATAGCATTAAAGGATAAGATTTATTATTCCACCTTGGATTTGATTTCTAACAAGGACTCAACTTTAGAGAAAGTCAATTATATAGCCATGTTAAAGTTGATATTAATGTATAAATTCCTATTTGTTAGTATATGCTCACTACGAAAGGAAAGCCTGAAAGTTTCTTAGATAATCCAATAAAAGTAATGATAATAAACTAGATCAAAAAAATTAGTAAAAAAAAATCACAAAATATACCTTAAACATGAAAATTCAAAACTATATCATACTTTAGGCCAACTTATCAACACAAATAAATTTTAAAAAATTCACGGCAGTCAAAACCATCGCTCCAGGGCAATTCCAAAACAATAATTGAGGAGCAGATTAAAGCAGACCTAAGGCAGATTAGGGAAAGATCATTGCAAATCAAGGAGCAAGAAATACATTTCAGACATTAGAAAAGTAATTCAACTACAAATTGAAGGACATTGAAGGCAATTTTATCCCAGTAACTAAGCACGAATTGCAGCACACCTCAAGTAAGTTTCAAATCAGAATTAATCGTAGACCTGAAGCAACTTTATTTGTTGACTGCAAATGTGAGTTACAGAAGAGATAAAATAAATTAAAATAGCAAAGAAGTGTGAACTAGGGCAGATTTTGTCAAAATCAGACCTGGAAAGAGGACAAATCTGACTTGAGAAGGAAGACAAACTTGGACCTGAAGAGACAAATTCAGATCAGAGCTAAAGTGAAGTCAGCAAATGGGGGCAACTTGTTACCAAAATCAAGCTTAGTCCTAAGGAGGGCAATTTACAAGGCAGATCACAAATAAATTCACATCCGTTTGCAGGAAGGAAGGCTCTATGCTTAGTCTCAGTCGCATTTACATTCAGAGAAAAAGGAGCGACAATCTCCTTCGTCAGCAGTCAGAGAGAGGTTGGCCTGCTCATCTGCATTGAAATTGTAGACTCTGCTTTAGTGTTTTCTTTTGGAGGGCATCATAAAATATTATAAGGGTGATAGAAGCAGCGCTAGTCACTTGGATCGTCAAAACCCCATTGTAGGGAGAGCACATTGACAACGCATCAGCAGCCATTGTTCCGCTCCTCTAACCATCACAGGCGTAACTTTTTGGTCTGCTACCCTAGTAAAAATAGAGATAAGACTGCAATTTCTTGCTCGGTATGGGCGACACTAGGGTTATTGGCAAGTGGGCTAATGTGGGCTGGGATGATCCGCTGCATGTCCCACAGCTGGTCTTTAGGAAGGGCAAATGGGTAGATATGGCGGCACAAAATTGGTTGAGGGTAGACTTAAGCAATTTCAGACCAGTCTCCAAGTATTTTCAGGGTTTTTTCAGAGGTCCAAGCAGTGGAAATTGGTGGAGTATGGACAGATCTGTTGAAGGGCATCAACGATTTTTGGATCGTAGGCATTATGGTCAGGGCCCACGGCAAAAGTTTATCCCAAATCATTTAAAGGGGCTTCCAGGTAAATGATCTATAGAGTTGGGAGGAAAACCATCCTATGCGAAAGTTGTGAAGTTTTCATCTGTAAATGAGGCAATTAGGGTTTCTCAGTTGAATGCTGGTGAAAAGATGATGGACAAGCAGTCTAACAGTAACCCACTTGAGTAATCTTCATCACATCAAAGGGGGGATAAGGTAAGGGAATCTTCGACATTAGGAAAAGATGATAAGGTAAGTGAAAATCAAACTGGCTCTGATTTAGGAGGTGGGTCTTCACAGGTATGGGCTCCTGTTCCATGCATTGATTTACTTGATTCTGTTGTGGATTTGAAAGCTCGTTGTTTGCATACACATGCTATTTCTGGGGAAATATTGGGGGATGCAACTAGTTTATCTAAATTTCATCAAAAATTGCGGAAAAAGTGGTCTAATATGCGTTATTTTCAATTACTCTTTGCAAATGCATTTATTATTGTTTTCAACTCTTCTTCTGTTAGGGATGAAGTTTTAAAATCTTCACATTAATGGTTTGGTAAAAATTTAGTGTTTGTTTCGGCTTGGAAACCATTTTATGTCCCTGCTTGGTCAAGCTTTAAATTAGTTCCTTTCTAGTTTGGCTTGCCCAAATTACCGTTTGAATTTATGGACCCAGAGGTTTTGGAACAAATTGGTAATACTTGTGGTTCTTTCTTATCATCAAGATTTGATTTTGTGGAGGGGGAGGTTTTGGTAAAAATTTGTGTCCTGACTAACCCTAATAATGTTTGCCTTTGGACTTGTATCATTAAATCTCATGAGGGTATCTTGAAACAACCAATTAATAAGTTGGAGAAAGACTTTGGTAAAACTTCCTTGCAATTGGATGCTCCTTTTCTTATGGATTTTTTGAAATCCTTTGTTCTGGATAAACTATTAGTTAATGGTTCCACTAGGAAACATCCTGCTACTTTTGAGGTTAACTAGGCTATGAGGGATGTTGGGAAGTGAGAGGTTTATGTTGTGTCTCATGATCCAGAGTTTGTAGGGTTATTTACAAGTAAGGATAAGACAGGAGCTCACTAGAATATTGTGGTTTTCGGGGACAACAATGTGGATGATCTGCTTCCAAATCTCACTACCTCGAAATCCTTGGATAAGTCACTAAATGATGGTGGTGGGAATCCTATCTGTCCTGTGAAGTCAAAAGAATACTTAGAAAGTTGTCAAGAGATTGGTTAGATTTTTGTGAAGAATGATGGGGTTGTTTCGGAGTCTAATGTTGGGGTTTCTTCTCTAGGGTTTCCTGATGATGCTATCCTTGCTCAACAAGTCAAAGAATTGGGGTCTAATTCCTCGCAGCATGTTGATGTGGATGTGGATAATAATGCTGCCTTAGGAAATAATATTCAGTTGGGGGACATTCCTGTTATTGTGCTAGATGAAAATCTGGTTCACCAAGTAAATGATCTTTTTAAAGATCATGAGCATTAGATGGATGAGGACATTATGAATAGGGTTATGTATTCCATTAAGAATGACTTGGGGGGAATTAAATCAACCCTTCCTATTTCTGCATCTGCTAACCCTTTTGAGGTTTTGGCCTCATCAGAAGTGGGCATCATAGATAATTTAGTCATGACTTCTCCTAAGTCAAGTAAGAGTTTACCAATTGTTCAAACTACTCTAATTAGGGCTTCATCTATGGTTTCTCCTGGTAGGGGTAGGCCTCCAAAGAATCGAAAGACTCAATTGGAAATTGATGCTGGGATTCAGTAGACTTTGTCTCTTTCTCCTGGTGTTGGGAAAGGGAAGCATTCAGTTTCTCTTAGTGACGCTATGAAAGGAAGTGGTACTCCTAAGGGTAAGAGGAGTAAGAGGTTTATTATCAGTCCTCCTATGACTAGGTCGAGGGCTGTGAAGCGTTATCTTCAAAGTAGTTTTGGAGAAGGGAAGTCTTCTTCGTCTAAAGGAAAGAGGGGAGCCTCGGTCTCCCCTGGAGAGAAATGAGAATTATATCTTGGAATGTTAGGGGCTTAAATGCCCCTAACAAGAGGCGCTTAATTAAGTCCCAGATGGACTTAGTTAAGTGCGATATTTTCATGTTGCAAGAGACAAAATTGTCAAAGGAGTCTACTGATTTGGTTTTTTCTTCTTGGAGAAAGTGGGAATTCCTCTCCTCTCTGGCTTGTGGTGCATCAGGGGGTTTGGCATTGCTTTGGAATAACTATAACATTGAGGTTGAACTAGTTGCTTCTACTGTAAATTGGATGTTGGCCTTAGTTAAAAGCAAGCTTTCGAAGGTTAAGTTTTAGCTTTTTAATATTTATGCTCCTTCTAGTATTCAAAGGAAGTCTAAGTTATGGGGAGATCTTAAGAGAATTTACTCCCCTTTTAGGCATGGTCCCTTTTATAATCTTTCGGGAGGATTTTAATGCTATCATTGACTTGGGAGAAAAGAAAGGAGGTATTCTTCCTAATAAAAAAACTATGGAATACTTTGGGATGTTCATTAGGGACATGGGTCTTTTTGATTGTCAGTTTCAGAATGGGATTTTCACATGGACAAATATGCGAAGAGATTTTTCTCAGTTCAAATTTTTTTCCTCTATTCTTCCAGTTTCGGGGTCAGATCATTTTCTAGTTTCCCTATCAATTCTGGAAGATAAAGCTCCTTTTAAGTCACCCTTTAAATTTGAACCTATGTGGTTTAGAGATTCTTCCTTTTTGCCTTTGCTCAAAAAATGGTGGAGTTCTACTCCTTATTGCTTTGGATCTCGAATGTTTCAGATTGTTAAGAAGTTAAGATTTTTGAAATTTAATATTAGAGAATGGAATATCTTGCATTTTAAGAACATCTTTCAGGAAAAACAGAGGATTCAAGATATGATTGAATGTCTTAATTCACATGTGATTCAACATGGTATGGTGCCTCTTGTTTTTGATGAACTAAAATTGCTAAAAGTAGAGCTTGAAGAAGTTTTGTCTAGAGAAGAAATCTATTAGAGACAGAAATCGAGGGAGATCTGGCTTTCAGATGGTAATAGAAATACAAAAAAGTTTCACTCTTCAACAAAAATGAAGAGAAGTAAAAATAGGATATCTTGTATTGAGTGTCCAAATGACAAAATTTTAATAGAACAAGAGGATATTGCTTCAGAGGCAGTTAGGTTTTTTAAGTCACTTTTGTCTTTGGAGCATGGAGATCTTCATAATAACATTTCTTCAAATATTCCTTCTTTGGTATCTTCGAAAGATAATAAAATGTTGATGTCTCCTTTTTCTTTGGATGAAGTTAAGAATGTTGTTTTTGCAATGAACCTTGATAAGGCTCCAGGACCGGATGGCTTTACTCTATTTTTTCAGAAATGCTAGGATTTTGTGGGAAATGATGTTTTATTCACCCTTGAGGAAGCTAGAAGGAATAGGTTTGTTTTGAAAGAGCTTAATAATACAATGATTGCAATTATTCCTAAAAAAGAGGTTACCAGGACATTTGCTGATTTTCGCCCTTACCAAGGCTATTTCTTTAAGGTTGGCTAAATTTTTACCTAAGATCATCTCTTTAGAACAAGGTGGTTTTGTTCCAAGAAGGGAGATAGTAGAGGGAGCTATAGTGGCTCATGAGGTTCTGCATTCTATTTCTACTCAAAGAATCCTGACCATGATCCTCAAATTAGATATGATGAAAGCATATGATAGAGTAGAATGGGGGGCATTGTGTGTTGTTCTACTTAAATTGGGCTTTTCCAAGGCATGGGTCAAATGGATTCATGCTTGTATTTCTTCTGCAAGGTTCTCGGTTCTAATTAATGGCTCCCCTTGTGGTTTTTTCTCCTCTTCTAGGGGTTTGAGGCAGGGGGATTCCCTGTCTCCTTTCTTGTTCATTCTTCTAGTTGAAACATTTAGTTGGGCTATAAGAGCCGCTAAGCTGGGAGGGCTTTGGAAGGGAATTAGGATTTAGAATGTTCCACAAAGTATTTTGCATTGCTTGTTTGTAGATGATACCTTGTTATTTGGTCAGGCCTCTTTGGGTGAGGCAAGAGTGATAAAGGGGATAATACAAAATTATGCATCCTTTTCTAGTCAGAGAATCAATGTTGATAAGTCAAAGATTTTTTTCCTTCATGCTTCACAATTGATTCAGGATAGATTGAAGATTTTTTGGGGATTTGCATCTGGAAATCTTCGTTGTTCTTATCTTGGTATACCTTTCTTCATTAAGCAAGATAGAGTTGACTTTTGGGATAAGATCATTTCAGTTATCTCTAGAAGGATCCTATCCTAGAATCATAGATGGTTATCTTTGGCTAGTAAGATTGTTCTTATTAAGTTTGTCCTAAATGTTGTTCCTATTTATCTCATGTCTATTTTGCAATCTCCGAAAGCGGCTCTTGTTAGTTTGCAAGATACTCCTAGGTCCTTCCTTTGGAGTAATAATAAAGATGGTAAGAAAAAACTCCCTCTGGTAGCATGGGATAAAGTTTGTTTGCCTAAAAACCTTGGGGGCACAGGCATTAGGAGTCTGGAAAGTTAGAATTTAGCCTTAGGTGCTAAGTTGGTTTGGAAATTGTATGAGAGACCATTCTCCTTTTGGGCACAAATTATGTTTGCTAAATATTTAAATAACGGACCAAGAGAATATGTTTTTCAAGTTTCTAATTTACCATTTGGTTCAGCTATTTTGAATTTTCTATGTAAATGTAGATCAGTGATTTTGCCTCATCTCTCATGGATTGTTCATAATGGTAGAAAGGTCAAGTTTTGGGAGGAAGTTTGGAATGGACATCCCCCTCTAGTGAACTCGAGGGATTGGTCTCCTTTAATTTCCACTCTTTCTTCCCTTTGGGGTGTCTTTGTCGCTGATTATTTTGAAATTGATTATAGTGGGAATCTTAAAGTGGCAAAATGGAAATCAATTGAGTTTTTAGATATTGATCAAAATGTGAAATTGGAATATGAAAAGATGTTGGCGGAGAGAGTAATAATTCTTTCTGATGCTGACAATGAGCTTATCTGGACAAGGAATATCTTTGGTAAGTACATAGTTAAAGATGGCTATAATTCTCTCTTGGTTGCTAAAGATTTATCTACTTGGCCATACAAGTTGTTTTGGCATATGGCTTGCCTCCCAAAGGCTAGTGCTTTTGCTTGGTGTTCAGTGCAGGACAAGGTCCTTACAGGAACGAGGTTAGACAGGTTGGGTATTACTGCAGTATTTTCTTGTGTATTTTGTAATAAAAATTTAGAATCCTCTACACACTTGTTTCTTCATTGTGATTTTGCCTATGCTTGCTGGTAGTGGTTGTTTGAAAAGCTTAATCTTTCCTTTGTTATTGGTAAGGATCTCCTTTCCCACTTTAGAGCCTGGCCTCTCCTGTTTGCCTCATCTTTCTATGCATGTCTTTAGATTATTTCTCCATCTATTGTGATTTGGAATATTTGGTTAGAGTATAATAATAGGATTTTTAAACAAAAAAGTTCTTCCTTGGCTGAGGTTTTATTGAGGATTGAATCTTCCATCTCTGAAGTTGCTTTGTCTTTTATCTATAAGAATTTGGAAACCCTTACCTCTTTTTCTCATTGGGATGGTAGGGTAACTCGATTTTGGAGAATGTTATCAGTCTTACCTTCTCATGGATCTATTTTAAATAAGACTAATGCTATAAGTAAGAGAAATTTTGCTTGCTAGAAACCTCCTCCGCAAGGGCACTTTAAATTGAATTTTGATGGTGCTTCTCATGGGAACCCTGGCCTGTCAGGGGCAGGTATGGTAATTTATGATCATAAGGTAAGATTTATTTAGGCTCATTGTCATGCGATTGGTTTCAAGTCTAACAATTGTGCAGAATTCTTTGCTTTGTCCTTTGGTTTCGATATGGCTATATCTTTGGGAATTAAGGACTTGATAATTGAGGGTGATTCTATGGTTATTATTCAAAGTGTCATGAAAAAGAAGTCGAATTGTTGGCAATTACAATATATACTTGATCATATTTTGCAAAAATTAGACTTTTTTTATTCCTTCTTGATTTCCCACTGTTATAGGGAAGTGAATAAGATTGCAGATTTCTTGGCTAATTTAGCCATGGACAGTGATGCTAATATGCAGGAGGTAAGTGTGGATGAGATCCCTTCCTCGGTTTTGGAAGTTTTGAAGTAAAGAAGGGCATAGTTGTTGTCTTCATCAACCTCCTTATTTGGTGTGGCTTTTCTTTGGTGTGGGTTCTGCTATGCTTGATCACAATGTTTATTTTGACAGGGTGTCTGATTATGGTTTCATTTCTGCTATGTGGTATCATTCTAACTAGTGGTTGGAGAATTGTGTTTCATAGACAGGGGTGGTTCAGACTGGTGTTTTTTGGCAATAATGGATATGCATCCTTTAGTGATCATACTATAATCTTCCTTCTATATACTTCTATTGGCGGCTTCCTTTATATCTAATGCGGCTTATGAAATTGGGATGGGTTTCTTGATGTACTATGCCAATGGGTATTTGGTATTGGGTAGAATAAGCTTGTGTTACTTAAGCAATACTAAAGGGTTTTCTTACTGGTTCTTTCCCTTCAGTTAAAAAACTTTTAAAATTTAATATAGTTTAGTGGTTCTATCCACTTTTATCAAAAAAAAAAAAGAAAATCATTATTAAAATGGAGGGAAAAAATTAATAAACTAAAATTTTAAACTATAAATAAACGTTACAATATTGACGTCCCTCTTAACCTCATTTTTTAGTATTTTATTAATGGGTAAATTATAGTGTCAATTTTATAAAAAAAACTACATTCAAATAACTTTTGTATTTTTATTAATAAAAAATATAAATGCAAAATAGATTAAAATAACTACACTTCATTGGTTCACATTATTTCAAAACTTTAAATATACTTATTACTTTCTAGTGATTCAAGTCTAATTTAAGTTATTTTAGTGTTGACCATTTCCTTTGTAATAGTGTGGTACAAACTTTGAGAATTCACCCCCACTAGAAAAATCCTAGTAGGAAAAAATTCACCTCCAAAGAACATAAAACCTGATGTACTATTCAAGAATAAGTAATAATAAAATATTAGAGTATCGGTGCTCTATAGAAGATCAATAGCTAGACATGCAGGAAATATGGCAACACAACTATGCTAAAAGATTGAATGTAAAACCTCCATCTTAAGACGTCAATATATAGGCTAAGGCCCAAAAATCCATTTGCCATTTACCAAAACTATTGGCAAAAACCATAAGCCCAAAATGGGAACCCTCACATGTGTAAAACCACCAAAGAATAGAATGTAAATTTTATTTTATAAATCTTACATAACAAATATCATTTAATTCTAGCAATACATAGAATTTTCAAAGGGTACAAAAACTTCTATTTTTGTTGTCCTAATATTCTCCCACTTATTGCATATGTTAGAAGAGTGAAAGGAAAACCAACAAAAATGATCTAACCATTATTGATTGTGATTAATGTAGCCATTATCTAAACTTCCATGTTCGCATAGGCTTCATCAAAGAATTTACAACATCCACCAAGGTGTCCACCATCTTCACCATAAGCCTTTCATCCACCATCATCGCATGAAAAAAGTGATCATGATTTCTTCGTGCATTAATGTTAAGGTTTACAACCAAGGTAATAGTTATATACTATCACATAGAATCACTAATGTATATTGCTTCAATCCAATGTATGAACATAATCACCAAACCTAGATTGCTTTCATATAAACATGAGTAGCTTAAAGGGGACATAATATGTTGAGAGTGTTGAACACACCAAAGGACTGAGAAGGGGAGTGAATAAGTTAGGACATAAAAATTACTTAATTCCTTATCTTTAAACTTTAAACCACAAACATATAATTATAGCAGAAATAAATCATGAAAGCATAAAGCACAACAAACACATGAATGCCAAATTTACGTGGTAAACCCAAGCAAGGAAAAATCATGGTGATAATTAGACTCACGATATAAATATAATGTGTTAAAATGTTGCTTTTGGAAGCCACTTCTCTTGAGAGGAATTGCACAACTAAAGTGCACAACCTTAGGGCAAGACATAATTGACTTGCAAAGCTGAAACACACTATTTCAAGGCAAGATACAAAAAATTGTCAAGATACTCACTGCCTTCCAACAGAGAAAATGATAGCTAAATTAAAATGAGAAATATATCTTGATCATTAAATCATTATTGAACCAATGTGTTGATAGTTCTGATACTTAATATAAGTATAGATCCAATAGCCAACAAGATGAGAGGGCGGGGGGTGAATCATACAAACTTAATCATCAATAAAAACATTAATTTCAACCTCGGTAACATATATATCAGTAATATAACCAAAACTGTTAAACATGCAAACTCGAAAGCATATAAACATCATAAACCTCATAACACCAGATTTAACGTGGAAACCCAAATAGGGAAAAACCACTATGGGATTTCAGACCCACTAAGAAATATACTCTTCTAGAGTATGCTCGGTTAAAAGCAAATCCTATTAAAGATTACAAACACATTGCTAGATGTGACCTGGTTAAGGGATTTCCCTCAGATCTGTTAGGATCTTCACCTTGTTAGAAGTGACCTTGTTAAAGGATTTTAAACACTCAATCAGAATGTCACCTTGATAGAGGGTTTTACAAATAAGATTGTTAAGTCCACTCGGTTAAGAGATTTTCTATCACTTTCACAAAATAACAGTAATAAAATCTATCTGCAACTTCACATCTAAAATGCTAAAGCAGATTCCTATTTGTTCAATACAATCTAGACATAGAACTAATCTTGTCTATTTGCTGGGCCTCTATACTCTGTTATTCAAATAGGTCTTCAAGCTTTTGTGCTTGGTAATCACTTTGTAGCATCCTTGTGCATACACTTGCCTGCATAAATTGTTTATCAACAGTTTCCTATTTATAAACAATTAGGTAACTGCTTAATCTCCTTGATCACATTTCCCATGATCAATCATATCCATCAGATCTTCAATCTTGTCCAGATTCAATGCATCTTTGACTTGAAAATGTTTTACCCCACCTTGGAACTTGCATACATTTCTTGGAACTTGTGCCAGGGTATTGCGGTTCAATCTATGCTGTAGATCTTCATGCCAACTTTCCATTGCCTTATATTCATTAACAAACTTCATCCACGACTCACTAATCATTTAATCAGTTCCAGCTCATCAGCTTCCTTTATTAAATAATGCATGGAAACATTTAATGCATTCTGTTATAGCTCGATTACAACTCGGTAGCAACTCGGTTATAACTCGATGAATACTAAACTTCACTTGGTAGACATTCCGCCTTCATTAACTGATAGCAATAACCTTAGGGTTTACCGACTAGGTTCTTTGCTTGGTAACATACTATAGTATTAACCTTTACAATTTACAACATATGTATGATTTTAAAACAATCTAAACATCATGATCTCATCATTGTCTGACTCGGTAGTAGTTGCCCATTGAATACCTTATTCATCATATTCTTTTTTGTGTCTTTTACCGACATCTTTATACTCTTTTAAATCATACTTCTCAAGATATGGCAACATCATACTGAATTAGAAAATCAATTTCTTGACATCAATGACAAAATAATAATATCAAGACAGTAAACATCTTTAATCAGTTATATCCATAATCATCAACAACCTTCTCAATATCCTTATGAAATGCCAACAATCTTTCATTGTCTGTTATAATGCAATATTGCCAACAATCTCCCCCTTTGGCATTGATGGCAAAACCAATTGATTTGACCTTTAAAAGATTTGGATAGCTGTGATTCTATAATGCTGAAATGCTCTCCCCCATACATTAGACTTCTCCTCTTTCTTTAGTCTTCTTTCCAATCTGTATTCTACTCAGTTTTCTTTTAGTCTTCTCCCCTGATATTAGGCTTCTCCCCCTTTGACAACAATGCCAAAAAGTGAAGAACTAAAACATAATTTCTTTCTATATGAAGTGATTTCCTGCTATTATGTATCAACTGAGTCTTGGTCAGAGCATTTTGTCTTTAATTCTTGTTCCCTGTATAGTTTCCTGTAATAATTATTGTACACCTTTAGAAAACATCCTAAAGTGTGTAATGCAGCATCAACTACTAAAAGATATTCAATAGAGTCATTGGATTGATGCTTTCACCGAACTCGGTCAGTGAGTAGAAGATAAGGGTAGGACCCCTAACTTACTTATGAGATATTCAAAAGTGTCCCTTGGTAGTGGTTTGGTGAAGATATCTACTAACTTTTCCTTTGTGCTAACATACTCCAACACCACTTTCTTCTTTTGAGCTTCTTCATCAAGATAATGATATTTGATAGAGATGTGCTTTGTCTTAGAGTGCATAACAGGGTTTTTTGAAATATTAATGGCACTAGTATTGTCACAGAATATAGTTACTGGCTTAGTAACTTTCTCATTTATACCTTCCAACAGTTGTTTGATCCATGCAATGTTGGTACAATTCAGTGTTGTAGCAACGTATTCAGCTTCTGTTGTTGACTGTGAAACACATCCTTGTTTCTTGCTAAGCCAACTCACTAGTCTTTCTCTTAAAAAGAAAGCTCCTCCACTTGTGCTTTTTCTGTCATCAATGTTGCCTACCCAATCAGCATCAGTATAAACTTTTAAATCAAAATCATTTCCTTTCTGATATACTAAGCCATAATCCTCAGTGCCTTTCAAGTATCTAAAAATTCTTTTGATTGTTGTCATGTGTGTTTCCTTAGGATCTATAGCGAATCTTGCAACTATACCTACTGCATGTGTTATGTCTGGTCTGCTGTGAACAACATATTGTAGCTTTCCAATCATGGATCGGTAAAGTGTCTCATCAACAGATGCAGATTCATCATTCTTTGATAATTTACAGTTGGTAGTCATAGGAGTATTTACTGGTTTTGAATCCTCCATTCCAAATTTTTTCAAGATTTCCTTTATGTACTTGGATTGAGTAATGAAAATCTCATTTTTCATTTGCAATATCTGTAAACCTATAAAATACTTTATCTCACCGATTAATGACATCTCAAATTCTTTGCTCATTTCATTCCCAAAGTTCTTGCATAAAGAGTCATTTCCACAAAATATAATATCATCAATAAATATGGCTGAGATCAGTATTCCATTTTCATCATTCTTCATGTACATGTTGTTGTTCTCACTTGTCCTTATAAAACCAATCTTAATCAAATAAGAGTGCAATCTTTCATACCATTCTCTAGGTGCTTGTTTCAAACCATATCAAGCTTTGTTCAATTTACATACCTAATCTTTATTATTGTCTTCAACAAATCCTTCAGGTTGTTCAATAAAAACTTCTTCTTCTAATATTCCATTCAGAAATGCAGATTTGACATCCATTTGGTATACCTTGAAATTTTTGAAAGCAACATAGGCCAACAATGTTCTTACTCCTTCAAGTCTAGCAACAGGTGCAAAAGTTTCACCATAATCAATTCCTTCTTCTTGAGCATAACCTTTGCAAACTAGTCTTGCTTTGTTTTGAATGACTTCTCCTTTTTCATTTAGCTTGTTTCTAAAAATCCACTTTGTACCAATTACATTTTTGTCCTTTGGTCTTGCGAATAGTGTCCATGTGTCATTCTTCTTGATTTGATCAATCTCTTCTATCATAGAATTTATCCAATCTTCAATGTCAAATGCCTCTTTCACTATTCTCGGTTCAAATTCAAATATCAAACATGTGTTCTGTCTTAGTTTGTTCCCTGTCATCATTGGATCATCCTTATCTCCTATAATCTGACTTGGTGCATGGTGTCTTCTGACATACTTGGCTAATACAGGCTCAGTAGGCTCTGTATGATCTTCTTCATCACTTGGTAACTAGATATTCTCTTCATTTTCTTCAACAGTCTTCTCGGTAAGACTTCTTAGTTGAACAAAGACAAATTCATCATAGTCTTCTAGTTCCTTGGAATTTCCTTCATCATTTCTTTCTGCAAATTCATCAATTTTCACATTTGCACGTTCTACTATTTTGTTAGATGATTTGATCAGATATTTAAATGCTTTGCTTCTAGAAGAATAACCTAGAAATGTTCCTTCTTCACTTTTCTGATCAAACTTGCCATTTCTATCATCTTTGTGAACATAGCATCTACTTCCAAAGATTTTAAAATAACTTACATTAGGTTTCTTATCATACCAGATTTCATATGGTGTCTTCAAAATACCTTTCTTCAATTGAACTCGATTCAAGGTGTAAACTATTGTGCTTATTGCTTCTCTCCAAAATGTTTGTGGCACCTTCTTTTCAATCATCAGTGTTCTAGCAGAATCCACAATAGATCTATTTCTTCTCTCAGCTATTCCATTCTACTATGGAGTTCTCGATGCAAAGACTTGTCTTTTAATACCATGATCATTGCAGAATAAGTTGAACTCATCATATGTGAACTCTCCTCCTCTATCAGATCTAAGACATTTCAGTTGTCTTCCTATTTCATTTTCAACTCTTGCCTTGTACCATTTAAACATTTGAAAAGCTTCTGATTTTTCTTTTAAAAACATTACTGATATCATCCTTGAATAGTCATCCACAAATAATATGAAATATTTATCACCATAATAACTTTGAACTTTCATAGGACCACAAAGATCAGTATGCACTAGATCTAAAATTCCCTTAGAAGTGTAAGACTTACTTGTAAAGCTTGATCTTGTCATCTTACCCATTTGGCATCCTCGGCACATAGCATTCTCAGGTTTTTCAAGACTCGGTAGACTTCTTACTCGGTGCTTCTTGTTTATTTTGATCAGATTATCAAAATTGACATGACAAAACCTTTTGTGCCATAACCAGGTATCATCTATCTTTGCATACAAACACTTGTTACGAGTTGAAACAAACTGAAATGTGTTACCTTTTGTTTTTGTCCCAGTAGCAGCTAACTTTCCATTCTTGTCATGAACTTTGACAATTCCTTTCTAAAATTCTATTCGATAACCTGTGTTGTTTAGCTATGCTACACTCAACAAATTGTATTTCAAACCTTCAACCCAATAAACATCATTGCATCTTGCATTGTCAAGAAGTATTATAGATCCTTTACCTTTTACCGGACATGGTGCATCATTACCAAATCTAACATAGCCTCCATCATAATCTTCTAATATAACAAACTTGTGTTTATCTCCTGTCATATGATGTGAGCATCCACTATCTATAATCCAAGAATCATTAGTGTTTATGTGAGATATTTGGGCTTTTTCTTCATACCTTTCTTCATCTAATCCATCTTTGATAGCCACATAAACTACTTCCTTTGTATCTATATCATCTGATTTATCATCATTGGATTCCTCATCAGCTATTAAGCATGTCTTTCTATCTCTTCTTCTGAAGTCTCGATGTCCTCTGTAATGATT
This sequence comes from Cryptomeria japonica, assembly GCF_030272615.1. Classification (NCBI taxonomy): domain Eukaryota; kingdom Viridiplantae; phylum Streptophyta; class Pinopsida; order Cupressales; family Cupressaceae; genus Cryptomeria; species Cryptomeria japonica. The sequence continues at coordinate 538,077,519 of NC_081410.1, forward strand.
ATCTTTCTGTCTGTCATCTCAATAATCTCTCTTTTCAGTAAAATCTTTGTTAAGACAGTTAGAAGCCATATGACCTATCTTGTCACAATTGAAACATTTCAAAGGTAGTTTTCCTTTATACTTACCTTTGCCTCTCGGTAACCTTTTGGCTAGTAGTGCTTCAAACTCTTCTTGCTTTCTAATCTCCTCATATAGTTTGTGTACTTTCTCCATATTCATACGAAATCGTTCACTTGCTCCACTGTGATCTCCTTCAGAGTACTTATACTTTATTTCATTGTAATCATTAGATTCATCAAGATGAAAAGAACTAAATGCAGATTCAACTTTATTTACCGAAGATCCACTATTATCAAAATTACTTAACTCAAATGCATGTAGCTTACCAATAGTAGCATCTAAAGAAACTGACATATTAGGTACAGACCTCAATTCATTGATTGCAGAGACTCAGATTGCATAAGCTGGTAGAAGGGTTCTCAACAACTTACTTGTTATATCCTTTTCTTCAATAGTTCCACCTGCTCCTTTGATTTGATTGACAATCTCCTTTAGTCTTGTACTGTACTGAGTTATGTTCTCACCTTCATTCATCCTCATAGATTCAAGTTGTCCTCTTAGACTATCTACTTTTTCTCTTTTAACATGTTCATCTCCTCCATATACTAATATGAGCTTATCCCACATTGCCTTTGCATCATTGCAGCCTTCTAGATCATTAAACTCTGAGTCGGTTAATGCAGATGTTATTTCAATCATTGCTTGAATATGTTTTTGCTTTACCTTTATCTCTTCCATAGTCAATGAATAGGTGCTCGGTGTAACAAAATCATTCTCCAGATAGTATACAACATATTCTCCAACTCCTGATAGATGTAGCTTCATCCTTTTCTGCCATGTAGAGAAACTTGACTTGTTCAGCTTCGATGCATCCCTCTTATACATCTTTGGATCTTTAACTCAAGTGCTTTTAAACTTTTCCTTCCGGAGTCCAAAGCTCTGATACCAATTGATAGTTCTGATACTTAATATAAGTATAGATCCAATAGCCAACAAGATGAGAGGGGGGGGGGTGAATCATACAAACTTAATCATCCATAAAAACATCAGATTCAACCTCGGTAACATATATATCAGTAATATAAACAAAACTGTTAAACATGCAAACTCAAAAGCATATAAACATCATTAACCTCATAACACCAGATTTAACATGGAAACCCAAATAGGGAAAAACCACTATGGGATTTCGGACCCACTAAGATATATACTCTTCTAGAGTATGCTCGGTTAAAAGCAAATCTTGTTAAAGATTACAAACACATTGCTAGATGTGACCCAGTTAAGGGATTTCCCTCAAATCTGTTAGGATCTTCACCTTGTTAGAAGTAACCTTGTTAAAGGATTTTAAACACTCAATCAGAATGTCACCTTGATAGAGGGTTTTACAAATAAGATTGTTAAGTCCACTCAGTTAAGAGATTTTCTGTCACTTTCACAAAATAACCGTAATAAAATCTATCTGCAACTTCACATCTAAAATGCTAAAGCAGATTCCTATTTGTTCAATACAATCTAGACATAGAGCTAATCTTGTCTATCTGTTGGGCCTCTATACTCTATTATTCAAACAGTTCTTCAAGCTTATGTGCTCGGTAATCACTATGTAGCATCCCTGTGCATACACTTGCCCGCATACATTGTTTATCATTAGTTTCCTATTTATAAACAATTAGGTAATTGCTTAATCTCCTTGATCACATTTCCCATGATCAATCATATCCATCAGATCTTCAATCTTGTCTAGGTTCAATGCATCTTTCGATCTGAAAATGTTTTACCCTGCCTTGGAACTTGCATACATTTCTTGGAACTTGTGCCAGGGTATTGCGGTTCAATCTGCGTTGTAGATCTTCATGTCGACTTTCCATTGCCTTAGATTCATTAACAAACTTCATCCACAACTCACCAATCATTTAATCAGTTCCAGCTCATCAGCTTCCTTCATTAAATAATGCATGCAAACATTTAATGCATTCTATTATAGCTCGGTTACAACTCGGTAGCAACTTGGTTATAACTCAGTGAATACTAAACTTCACTTGGTAGACATTTCACCTTCATTAACTGATAGTGATAACCTTAGGGTTTACCGACTAGGTTCTTTGCTTGGTAACATACTATAGTATTAACCTTTACAATTTACAACATATGTATGATGTTAAAACAATCTAAACATCATGATCTCATCATTGTCTGACTCGGTAGTATCTGCCCATTGAATACCTTATTCATCATATTCTTTTCTGTGTCTTTTACCGACATCTTTATACTCTTTTAAATCATACTTCTCAAGATATGGCAACATCATACTTAATTAGAAAATCAATTTCTTGACATCAATGACAAAATAATAATATCAAGACAGTAAACATCTTTAATCAGTTATATCCATAATCATCAACAACCTTCTCAATATCCTTATGAAATGCCAACAATCTTTCATTGTCTGTTATAATGCAATATTGCCAACATGTGTCAAGTGATCAATATCATGGTAAACTCATTTGACTTGAAACACAATCTATAAATATTGTCACACTAAAACATATAATCCTTTAAAGCTCTTCACAACACTCTTTCACATATCTCCAATACTGAATTTACTTGCAAATCACTCACACCCACTTCACATCAATTCACACACATTCCACACCTTCACTCATACATCTATACTCCTTTATATATACAAGATAATCATGAGAACCCTTAACTAGGTCGTCCATAGATATAATAAACAATATTACATAAATTTGGCCACTTGGACAGATAACAACCATTGCAGTCCACTCTAGGAGATCAAGAGGACCCAAAAATATCATAACACATCTCTTTCAAATGATTCTAATGAACCATACACACTAATACATCTTCCAAGGTTGGCATCAAATGAAACACGTAAATAAGCACTAAAGAGCATTAGCTAGTTGGCCAAAATAAATCTCCAATACAAATTGCATAATGTGGATCTACACATACCATGGTGACACCCAAAAAATTAACCATACTCATCCTTCAAAGAAAATCTAGACCAAAAGAATATGATCCAAATAAGATACGATATCACAGTTAGCCAAAAACCAAACTAGCTAACAACATAGAACTCAGAACATCATAACTCCACTTGCCAATCAAATTATCACATGAATTCTAGAGTAGAATACTAAATAGACCACATGAACGAATCCTTCAAACTGTAGCACATGAATTCACATATCTAGAAGCCACCAAGTGTTCTCCAACCCGGTCTTGACAAATGGTCTTACTAACAAAAACAACACCAACCAACTCTACCAACTAAGTCATAGAGGACCTGCAAATCTAATAGTGCAATATATATAGAACATAGACATTAAATTTAGGACCATAGAACATAATCTTCACATACCAAAGGAATGCAAGGCATTCTTCCATTGAAACATTAAATATTGTTTCTTACATATTGAAACTTCTACTATACCACTCTTCCAAAAATATTTCAATATTTCCACAAGACAATTCAACAATATCAGAATACATAAATACTCTTTCTTGCATATTGAGACTTCCACTACATCATCATTACTTCAACATCAATGACAATAGAAGCATCAATACCAAAACACATAAATACTCTTTCCTACATATTGGAACTTCCACTACACCATCCTTACTTCAACAACAATGGCATAGTATAGGTTGACATTAATGACAACACAAGCCAAGTTGACATCAATGACCACAAAGCACAAAAACTCAAATTTCCAATATTATTCCCCTTTGTCATTGATGGAAATACCAAAAATGGAAAAGAGCACATAAAAATGATCTCTCTACCAATTTGTATCTCTCTCCCCCTTTGACATTAAGGACAAGGAGCACAATTTTGAATAGCTCTACCTTCAATTTGAATGCATCACATCAGGTTATAACCTAAAAAATATCACAAGAGACTATAATACTCCCTTTGACAGGGATGTAACAATTTTCAGAAAGCCTCATCCTTATCTACTCCCTTGATAATAGAACCAACATCAAATCAGAAAGCAAAAATAAAACACAAACAACTCCCCCTAGACAAAATCACCACTTCTTATACCTTTCTGTCATCAAAATTTATGTCATTGCTTCTTTAATCTTCTAGGATCATTATGGCAACATTATATTTATTCATTTCTTCCTCTATTATACCTATAGTATTAGAGTTGTCTTTTGGACCTACACCAGCACCATAGCTTCCAGGAGCCCAAATATTAATAATTTCTCGATCTATATGCATGATCTATCCTCTATAGACTTAGGGGTCCTCACCAATGATGAGGTAGACACTAGAATATTTGAAATGCTAAAAACATCTTCAGCATCAATCTACAAGGGGAGGACATAAGAACTTCATTATCTCTCCCCCTCAAACAGTGCATATTATCTAGTTACTAGAAGAAGAATTAGCACCACCAAGGGGCGACAACCCATCCTCACATTTTTCTTCCACCTTTTCTTCCAATTCCTTCACCCACATCTTTTGTATCTTCTCCTTTTCTACATTGACATCAATCTTCTTTACTAGACCTTATTGAGAAACATTTCCATTTGTTCTAACATTCCTATCTCTTCTAATTCTTCCACTCCTTTTGATAACACTTCTGCACTAAACAAACTTATGACTCAAATTGTTGCAATTATAACAACATCCATTGAAGGTCTGAACATTCCTACCATTTAAATTTCACATAATCATACTTTTGCACTTATTAGCCTTATGACCAACCTTGTTATAAATGTAACACTGACCTTTAAATAATTGATATCTTATTTTATTTTTACATTCACTAGGTTAATGTCCAAGTTTATTGCATAAAAATTAGCCACCATTGAAAGTCGATGAGTACCTAATTTGAGCATGAGGAGAATAAGACCTCTTAGACACTTTCTTTTTCTAGATCTAAGGGAAACCATTTTGGCTAGATTTCCTTACTTCATTCATGACCTTTTCTCTACTAGCTTCACTCTACTTGTTCATAAACTCCCACTAGTTCTCTAGTAGATTCTTGTCTACAAGGTTAGGTACTGATTCCATTGTTTGGCTTTCCTCTATCGGATTGTGTAGACACCTAAAATTGACATGTCTAATTAAATAAATATTTTATTTATTTAATTATCTAAGCCTAATTCTTCTATTAATTAAATAAATCTTTATTTATTTAATTAATTCATTTATCCTCTTCTAGCCTTATTTCTCATTTAAATAAATACATTTATTTATTTAAATTATCCTTTCCTAAATTAAATAAATATTTTATTTATTTAATTATCCTACTTCTTCTATTAATTAAATAAATCTTTATTTATTTAATTAATTCATTAGCTTTTTCTACACATGACACATGTCATTCATCTCTTAATTCCTACACTACCTACTCCTTTCATTATTTTGGTATTTCTTTTACCTACCCTCTAATCCTAGCCGACCTCCTTTTTACACCTCTCAATCTTATCCCTCCATTTCATATTGTGTCTTCTATTTAAGAAGATGCTTCCTTCATTATCAAACCCTGATCACTCATCCTAATGATCATTTTTGGCTACACTACGATCCTACTTGCAACCACATTCCGTTCTTTGTTGAGCTCTTGTGCATATAAAATCTGAGAGCAAATATATCAAGCAAGATCAATGGAGATAGGAAGAATGGAGATCAAAACCCTATTGGACATGTGATGGTATAATCTTTGTGATTTTGAGTTATTTGCATTGTCTTAGGTAATCTTCATATGTTATGGTGGATCTTTGTTGGTTGTTAGGCTAGGGTTTTTGTGGTTGGATTCATTTAGCCTTTCAATATTGTTGTTATTGTTATCCATTTTCACCATATACATTTTGGCACACCCGGTGGGACTCTTGTCCCTTTGCATTTAACCTTTTTGTTGCAGATTTTGCGTTTTTGAAGTTGCAGATCGGACATTTTTCGACGACATTTTTAGGTATTTCCGCATATGCGAGCTTTCAGATCACGTCTCTGAGTTTCAGGAGCATCTGCGGAATCTGGAATCGCGCCTGTGTTTTTGCCAAATTTTATTTTGCAGGTTTCTGAAAGGGGTGTCTGTGTTTCCGAACCGCGTCTGTGCTGTTTCTGCCCGCGTTTGTGTCCGAGAGAGGCGTCTATGTATTTTGGCCGCGTCTGTGCATCACAGAACCACGTCTGTGTCATACAGACGCGTCTATGTCTAGTATAACAACGTCTGTGTTTTACTGTTTCAGAATTTTAAAATTTTCTTTAGTTCAATTTTCGGATTTCATACTTAGGGTTTCAGATCTGGTTTATTTTCGGACTAACCCTTTCAGATCTAGCTAACTAAGTTTGCGCAGCTTGTCTTGGAAGCAAAAACATTTTTGTTGAAGGCCCCTTTTTCACAAAGTCTTTTGGGTTTCTAAAATTTACCTAACTTGTGTGCTTGCAGGAAGGGGTGATCATTTGAAACAACCCAAACTACTAACAAATTTTGTTGCAGGGCCTTAGCTAGGGTTTTGTAATTTTGTTGTGTGCCTTATTTTCATAGATTAGCAAACACTTCCATTGGTGCACTAAAATTGAATCATTGTCTTTTGTGTCTTGAGCAATAGGCTCTTTTTGTTTAATCTTTAGAGGGCCTATCTTCTCGTGTGGTCATTAGGACTACTAGTGAGAAGAGAATGACCCAAGTGGTAGCGAGGAAAACCCACCTCATCCGAACCACTATAATCAAATGTATTCATGGTGAAAACTATGAATAACGTGTGCTGATTAGTTCATACCGACACTATGTCTCCCCATAAACCCGTTTGATCAAATTTATTTGATCATTTGTAGGGCGTAACCCCTACCGGCTGGGAGCCTTCTGTATTTACAGAGCTAAAAGTGCCACATGTATGGCCACACGAGCGAATGCCCTTACTAGCACCTTTTTGTTTTAGAAGCCCAAATCCTTCTAGTTGTTGAGGTAGGAGGTCGGACCTCTGGTAGCGGCCCACACACATACGGTTCTTAGTAGAGATACAAAGTTCGCCATGGGGAGTTTTCATGGGGACTGATGCTTGGCTGACCCGAGAAGTGAGTGCTGAGGGTGGAGCCAGTGAGGTCAAGCATCTAAGTATCCGCTCTGAATAGCATAGCCTCAGGGGTAAAACCCTATGTGGGATCAACAACTATTGTCTTGGCCAACCATAAGAATTGTGCTTGTCTTATGTTAAACACTCAAACATTCAAGACCAAACAACAAAACATTATGTCTTTTGTGTCTTCAAGTGTATGCAAAATATTTTACATCAAACAACACACTTTTGGAATCTAAACACTTGCAAACATTGAGTCCTCATCAACATTGTGTCCTCTTGTCACGAAAAACAGTCAAACAGTAGGATTTGGTCACAACACAACAACTTCATAGATTGGAGAAATTGCACGAAGTTTATAGAAACGCGTCTGTGTCTATTTTAACCGCGTCTGGGTCATCTAAATGTGTCTGCGAAGGGCAGAATAGCGTCTATGTTTTTAGAAGCGTCTACGTCTAATAGAGACACGTCTGTGTCTGGGAATCACGTCCGTGAAGTATATAGAAGCGTCTGTGTCCAGGACTGAAAATTTTTACAGTCCAGCAAACAAAGGAAATCAGTTTCAGAATAGTTGAGCTTCCTAGGTTGTCTCTTCAGGTTTCATCTAGCATTCAACCTGTTCTAAGGTCTCATACAGTCCATCATTGCTTCACATCTCATTGTACATTCATACTTGTCTAAACTTGAGTCAAAGAGGTCACTTGCTTGTCCTCACTATACTCTTTCAACACACTACATACAACTACACTTTGCTAAGTGGTCCCTCATCAAGGTTTCTTACCTTTGGGTCTCATTTGGTCTTACTTAGAGTCAAGGTCAGCTTACCTCATCAAGAGAAACAATCATCTCTTTGGAAGTCGTACCTACTCTACTACTTACATACTTGGTCTTACACTTTGGACATTGCAAGTACACCTCAAGATTCATTTACACTCCATACAACTCTTGGTCTTCCATACTCTTTTCATTTTTCATCTAGTCTCTCACATCTAGCTCAAACACCTAGTTCATGGTTGAAACCCGCGTTCAAAAATCTAGGAGAATAGCTAAAGAAGCTCAAGAATCCGCAAACATGAGTTCTTATGAGTATGACAATGATTTATTTTTCAATCCTGAGCACACTACATTACCTGACATGGATGTTTATAGAAACAATCCAAATGTAGAAAACACAGACACTACAAACAACAATGCTACACACAATGACAATGTGGACAACTTTTCAATACAATCAGCAGATGTAGAAGAATCCATAATGAATCCTCATTTCAATAGATTGGTTGAAGAGATAATGAGAAGGGATAGACAGTACTTTTTACACATGATGGCACAAAGTGGAGCTAAAATACCTCATGACTTTGACATGTCTCAACTTATGGAAAATCGACCCTCACAACAAACTCACTCTAACATGGATCAAAGGAGAACAAATAGTGGAGGAAATAGAGGACTGAATATGGTACCTGAATCACCTTCAGCTTTGCTTCAAAAACCAGAAATTCCACATACACAAGCTCAAACATATGATACTTACCTTCGAAGACCATTATGGAAGCCTTATGCAGATAGATATGCTCAATCACATGCTCAAGCTATGGATCAATCAAAACAAGTGGATACTCAAAGGCATCCTCAAAATTTGGACATAAGGAAACCTCATGTCAAATTTGGGGGCAACACAATGGAAAATGAAATGCCTATTGAATATGGTATATATGCACAAAATAGATATGGGGTTCCTCAATATGAAGCTATGCCAAGTGCTCCCTATATGCCACATCAATATAGACCTCCTCCATATGGACATGTCTACGATCAGTATCATCCATACATGCAACAATCTCCTCCTCAAATTGGTGTTTCAAACACGGGGTATGTTACAAGAAATAGATCTCCTCCCAAGAGCAATTTGGAGCAACAAATTAGAGATCTACAAAAGAAAATGGAGGACATGAGTACGCCAAAACCAACATACACTATGAGAGACATATGTCCTTATCCCTTTGATAAGAGCATTCCAATGCCTCCATTTCCTGCACACTTTGTGACGCCAAAATTTGACAAGTATAGAGGAAAGGGAGACCCCAAGGCACACATAAGACAATTTTTCACAGCCTGTATTGAGGTAGCGGCAGAAGAAACATACTTGATGAGGTTGTTCCCGCAAAGCTTAGGTGATCAAGCTATGGAATGGTTCTCTCAATTACCTCCTGGTATTAAGTCATGGGGCGACTTGGTAGAGGCATTTATTCAGCATTTCTCCTACAATATAGAAATAGATATCTCAGTCACTACTTTATGCAATACTAAACAAAAGGAAGGATAATCTTTTGCGTCATTTTTACAAAGATGGAGAAATCTAGCTAGCAGATGCTCTTGCGAAATCCCACAAAAACAAATTGTAGAAATGTTCACTCAAAACGTTAACAAGGACATTGGCTATGATCTAAGGAAAGCTTGTTTGTCCACTTTCAAGGATGTTATTGAAAAAGGCTTAGCAACAGAAAAGGTCTTAATTGAACAAGGAGTCATTAAGATATTCAAGGAAAACAAAGATGACTTTAAAGGAAAAGACAAGCCAAGATTTTGGAATAAGAACAAGAATACAGTCAATGACGGTGTTGTTGATGCCAATACAGTAAGACCAAAATTCATCTTTTCTGGATCGAGTTCTACAAAAAATCAAGTGAATACTCAAACAACTTCTAGACCACGAAGGAAGTACACCCCGTTGGGAGAACCACTTGAATCAGTATTCAAAAAGCTTGTGGCAAACAAAGTGATCACAGTTCCAGATTTTCCTCCATAGTTCCAGATTTTCCTCCATATGAACCAAAGGTCAAACCAAATTGGTGGAATGATGATGAGTATTGTGAATTTAATAAGAGCAAGGGTCATAAGACAGGAAATTGCCATTGACTGAAGAACATTGTGCAAGATCTCATTGATAGAGGTGACATTGAGATTGAGGGACACTCATCTAATCAAGAACATGAGATGTTTAAAGAACCATTCCCAAAGCATGACAAGGGAAAAGGTAAAGCCACAGATGATCAAGCCAATTATACTAGAGCACCCTACAACTATGACTCAACTATCAATCACATCTCGATGGACAATCATATCTCTACTATTACCATCAAGAACAAAAATCCTGAGAATCCTCCTCAGAGACCCAAGATTGTCCTAAGAGGTGTTGGATCTTCTTCCAAGTCTACCTCTGAATGTCATGTTACAACCCGTCGAGGTAAGATTATGTTGCCAGGTGCTTCAACTAAAAACACCGCTCCTTCATCTACCAAGCCTGAGTATGACCTTGTAGAACAGTTAGGGAAGACACCCGCGCTCATCTCCATCCTTGAGCTCTTACGCATATCCCCTGCTCATAAAGCTATTCTTGACAAAATCTTGAGAGATACTGCCATTCTTACTGATTTGAACGTGGATCAGTTTCAAGCCATGGTGGGTTACCTTTCCGTTCCACACTCCCTCACATTCACAGAAGCTGATGACGCCTTCATAAGTCAGCCACATAATGCACCTTTACATGTTGAAGCCTTCATACACAAACATCGAATAAAGCGAGTCCTGATAGATGGAGGAGCAGGTCTAAATATTTGTACATTGAGCACCATTAAACAACTGGGATATTCTGATAAAGCTGTGAATTCTACAAATCAAATCACCATCAAGGCCTATGATGATGAAGAGCGCTCATCCAAAGGCACAGTCACCTTACCTCTAAGAATTGGGCTAGTCACAAAGGATGTGGTTTGTCAAGTCCTAGATCTAGATCTCACATACAACATATTGCTAGGACGTCCTTGGATTCATGAAATGAGGGCAGTCCCATCAACATATCATCAATGCATTAAGTTTCCTCATAATGGAGTCGAGGTAACAGTTAACGGTGATCCTAATCCGTTCATATATTGCAATAACCTAAGATCACATACTGAGACCATCATTCCCAGTAATCGTGAGGCTGCTCCTTCTTCGGCATACATTGATCCTGAGTCATTAAAACCTTCGACATCAAAACAAGGTGAACTTAAAGGCAAATTTCAGGACAAAGGCATGGGAGAATACGCTTTGAATCAGACCATGTTTTTACGACAAGTCATGAGCTCTCCAAAAGAATATGGAAGGCCACATCCTAACAAGCAAATCTCCATCATAATACTCAAATGGGATCCTACTACCTTTCAAAGATGGGGCAAACTAGAAGAGGAAAATTTATACAAAATGCTCTACAAAGACATTGAAGAGGACACACATGATCAGATTAATATACCCTGTGAAAACTATGGCAAAGGCTTCAAGATTCTACAAAGATTCGGGTATGATGGAAAAAGCCCTCTTGGGTTATGCAAAGAAGGCGTCATAGAGCCCTTACAACCTGAATTGACTGTAAGAAGAGAACGCTCAAAGGGACTTGGTTTTCTAACTTCCAAGATCCACACTAAAAGGATAGAAGAGGCATCACAAATCAAAATTGCCAAAATTCAATAAGAAGATTACTATTCCACAGATTCCAACGAATGGGAATGGGGTTCAGACAAATCCTCTAGTGACTATGAGTTCACCGAGACATTCAGGGAGCCAGATGAACCCACAGAAGAAGAGGAATTTTACAAAAAGTTCAGAGTTGGTCAAGAAACAACTCATAAGGATTCCCCACAGTCTTCGTTTCAAGGTCTTAGGTCGAAATCACATAGGATGAGGACACCTGTCCCGGAAAGCGCTACTAGTGACGACAATTTGGATTCGCTTGCGATCGAAACTGATGAGGAGAGTGCCATCGATGACCTCGACGATTGCCTCGATATACCCGAATATAACCACATCTTCACTCTTAGCCTTGCAAACTCTGAAAACATTAAAGGCCTTCCCCTTGTTCATCCCCAACTCATTGACTGGGATTATGAAGGACCAGGACAATTTGATACATTTCAAAATGATGAAGCTATTATCGACTATCTTGGCATACGAGATGATCTTCCCCCTAGAGACCACAAAGCAGGATACACCATAGAACTCAACAACATGGCATATTTCGGTGAGGGTGTCGGACCTTCCAGTCGCAAAAATGTGAAAATAAGAACAAAACAAGGATCTTATGGCGAAAACCACACTATGGCGCTATCTGATCCCAAAAAAGTAAAAAGAAAGGACGTATCTGAGGGCAAAAACCTCTCTGAGGCACCCGAAGATGGAAGGCTCGACATTCTCCCAGCATCATATGAGGAAAAGTCATCCATGTTGGTAGAGGAGACTATCAAGACAAACATTGGTACAGAAGAAGTTCCACACAACATATTCCTGGCTCAATCATTGACAGAGTCCGAAAGGTCAAAATTCATAAGCTTCTTCAAAGAACGACAAATCAACTTTGCATGGTCATACGCTAATATGCCTGGACTAGATCCGGATTTGGTAATGCATCATTTGACAGTCAAACCGGGGGCAAAGCCAGTGAAACAGAAATTAAGGAAAATGCACCCACAAGTGGCATTATTAGTCAAAGCAGAGCTGGAGAAATTATTGGATGTCGGATTCATACGCCCAATTGATTATCCCGAATGGATCTCCAATCTAGTACCTGTCAGTAAACCAGATCACAACATCAGAATATGTACAGATTTCAGAGACATCAACAAAGCTTGTCCAAAAGATGACTTCCCATTACCAAATATTGACTTGATCGTTGATCTCACAGGAGGTCACAAAATGTTATCTTTAATGGATGGATTTTCTAGTTATAATCAAATTAGGATTGCACCCGAGGATCAACACAAAACATCATTCACTTGTCCGTGGGGAACTTTCTGTTGGAATGTCATGCCCTTTGGGCTGAAAAATGCAGGTGCTACATATCAAAGAGCAATGACCACTATCTTTCATGATCTCATGCACATAACTGTGGAAGATTATGTTGATGATCTCTTGGGAAAATCAATAGACAGAGATACACATTTGGACATACTTTCAGTCGTCTTTGATCGGTTGGAAAAATACAAGGTAAGATTAAACCCCAAGAAATGTGTCTTTGGAGTAACCTCCGGGAAGCTCCTAGGATTCATTGTGTCTAAAAGAGGAATCGAAGCCGATCCAGCAAAATTCAAGGCTATTTTGGACATGCCGCCACCCAGAAATATCAGTCAACTTCGATCCTTACAAGGGAGACTCTAGTCTATACGAAGATTCAAAGCACAACTTGCAGATAAGTGTAATCCTTTCCAGCACCTGCTACATAAAAACATCAAGTTCAAATGAGATGAGAACTGTCAACAAGCTTTTCAGACGCTCAAAGATTATCTTCTGAATCCGCCAGTTTTGATGCCACCGATTCCAGATCAGCCTTTGTTACTATACATATCAGCTACTCCAACAGCACTGGGGGCACTCCTAGCACAACAAATTGCTGATGGCAAGGAAAAAGCAGTATACTATATCAGTCGCACATTGGTGGGATATGAGCTAAACTACACACCAATCGAGCATGCATGTCTCGCTGTGGTCTTTACTTCACAAAAATTACGACATTATATGCTCACTCACAAAACTAAGTTAATTGCAAGAATTATCCATTAAAATATCTTCTTAACAAAGCTACACTTACTGGGCGACTGGCCAAGTGGGTAATGATCCTGAGTGAATTCGACATCGAGTATGTAGACAGAAAAGTAATAAAAGGACAAGCAATCAGGGATCAATTAGCAGATGCTCCCATGATAGATGATGCTCCTCTAAATTCAGAATTTTCAGATGAAGCCATTTTAACAATATCACATGCAAAGACATGGCAACTGTACTTTGACGGCTCACACACACAGCATGGGGCAGGAGCTGGTATTCTCTTTATAACACCTCAAGGCGATTCTATACCAAAATCATACTGCTTATCATTTCCTTACACTAACAATATAGCGGAATATGAGGCATTAACAACTGGATTACGAATTGCAGTTCAATGGAAGATTCAGGAACTTCGTGTTTTTGGGGATTCTCAACTTGTTATCCATCAAGCAACTGATGATTACCAAACAAAAGATGAAAAATTAATGCCCTACAAGCAAATAGTGGATGACTTGAAACAGCACTTCAGAAAGATAGATTTTGAGTAGATACCAAGAGAGCAGAATCGTGCTGCAGATGCCATGGCTACAATTGCTTCACTAATTGATCTACCTCAAAATGAGACTTGCTATGAGTTCTTGGTAGACAACCTGTTGGTTCCTTCATATGAGATCACTCCTACTGAAATGATATGCGTTGTTGGTCCCGAATCCCAGTTATATGGTTCCATATTCACATATCTTCGCGACAATACCTTACCTCCTGATCTATCGAATAACCAATGCCACACTTTCATTCGCCAATCCTCTCGATATGTCATTCTAGCTGATATCCTGTACCGACGGGGTCTAGATGGCACTCTTCTTAGATGTTTAGAAAGTGACGAAGCTCAGATTGTGTTACGTGAAGTGCATGAAGGGATATGTGGTCCACATGCTAGTGGTCCTACCTTGGCCAAGAAACTCATCAGGACTGGATATTACTGGCCCAATATGGAAAAAGACTCATATCAGTGTGTTAAGAAATGTAAGCAATGTCAAATTCATGGAGACCTCATACATGCACCAGCACAAGAACTACAACCACTTGCGTCTCCTTGGCCCTTTTGTCAGTGGGGACTCGATTTCATAGGCAAGATTCACCCTCCTTCTTCCAATGGTCATAAATTCATTATCACAGCCATAGAGTATTTCACAAAGTGGATTGAAGCTGTGCCTCTCACACAAGTCACTAGGAAACAAATTGCTACCTTCATCCTGAACTACATCATTTGCCGATATGGTATTCCTAAGTCCATTATTACTGATAACGGGCGTCCCTTCAAAAATCAGGATGTTCGTGAACTCTGTGACCGCTTCCATATTTCCCATCGTTTCTCCACACCATATTATGCCCAAGGTAATGGCCAAGCTGAGGCGTCTAATAAAACAATTCTTAAAATCCTCAAAAAGATAGTCGACGACGCTGGCCGTAACTGGCATATCCAACTCAATCCTGCACTTTGGGCCTATCGCACAAGTGTCCGCACACCTACAGGAGCTACACCCTATTCACTTGTCTATGGCGCTGAAGCCATCTTGCCTATTGAGGTCAAGTTACCTTCTTTACGGGTCTCTTTGAGAAACATCATCAATGATGAAGATTACAGGGTCTCTCGCTTGCAAGAACTAGAACTGTTGGATGAACGGAGACAAACTGCTTTTAACCATCTCAAGGCTTACCAACAACGAATGAGTCGCAACTACAATCACAAAGTCAAGCCTCGCACATTTGAAGTAGGTGACTTGGTCCTCAGAGAAAATCCCAAAAATCAGCAAGACAGAAAGAAGAAGGGCAAGTTTGAACCAAACTGGCTTGGTCCTTACATCGTTACAGCAGCCTATGGATCTGGGGCATATCAGCTCTCAACTACAGAAGGTGAACCTTTGGAGGATCCTATCAACAGCATGCACCTTCGCAAGTTCTACACATAGCTCATTGGAATATCTTAATTCAAAAATACAAAAAAAAAAATTATAAAAACAAAAAAAAAAACATTACTTGGTGAAAACCTAGCAAATAGGCGCCTTGTGACACAAAAAAAAAAAAAAAAATTTTGAAAAAAAAAAAAAAAGTAAAGAGAAATAATTTCGTCCAACGGTGAAAACCACTTCGGTGGCGCCCTGGGCAAGTACCATGGTGAAAACTGGGTCACCAGCGCCATGCGTAGAGACTTTGCTCCTCCCTCCTTCAGGATTCTCTTTCATTCTCTTCACTTTGCACACACTCATAACCTATTCACTCACAATAAACTTACCCATTCCCATCATGGCATGTTATTGATCTACCCAAGATTGGTTAGCCATTCATAATAAACCTCCCTTTCCATCCATAATAAATCAGATCCTATCTGTGGCTAAGGCAAATCCTACATCTAGTGATGGGTGTGGAACTAAGAACATCACATGTTTCGAGGAGTACAATTTCTTCCAGCTTTCTTCAGTCTATCCGCGCACAATCCGCAATAAAGCAGCATTTGCATCATAGATCCACAATAAAGTTTCATCTTCTCCGCAATAAAGTATCAGTTTCATGGATTCAGTCAGTTTCAGATGAGACACAGCAGCAACAATGGGCTTCAACAAATCAAATCTTTCAACAGACTCAGACAACATATGGTTCAGTGTTATCTATCCTTTTTGTGAAAGTGAACATTGTGACCACAATCAAATAAAACTTATACAAGTGACAAGAGACACTAAACTTGAGGACTACAGTGGATGTTGGTGTCGAGTCTTGGTTTTCTTTTGATTTTATCTTTTGGTGACATGTCTTTTAGCTTTTCTGGGATGTCTCTGACTAGAGATTCTATCTCCAGGATGTCTTTGACTAGAAAGGCGAGGATGGGGTATCGTCACCTATTTGCATTTGCTGTCTGTGGATTGTCTCTTAGTAATGCTATGACTTGTCCAAGGATATGAGGACACTATGAGTCTAGTGTGAACTGGGGCATTCCTTGTTTGTGACTGTCTTATCTCCATGCAAACGGGTACAATGACTTTCTGGGTCGAACAAATGCCTCGATTGTCGTAACCTATTTTGCCATAATAAAGCTCAATGATGATAACGCACAAGAAGCTCTTTCATGTTCATATCTTCTATCTTTCATCCCCCTTTCTTGATTGACTTCCATCATCCTTCTTGAGTCCGCATAGCCTGCTATCACATGACTGAGTATAATGACACACCAAAAATATTTGCATTTCATGTAGTTACACCTGCATTACCACATATAAGCATTTCACACATACATATAGATATCACAACTGCAGCACATCCTGCATACAACACATGTTAGCACATCTTACATTTTCATCATGTAAATAATCATTTGCATCATCATATTCATTTGCATTACATACATTCACATTTGCATCAAGCATCACATATACAACATAAAAGAACAAAAATATTACATTGCATTATGTATATATTTGCATCTATATCATAAGCATCACATAAGAACATCTCATCACATAGGTACACATGCATATCGCTACCGCAAAAATGAATCATCTCATATATAATCAAATGTGTCATAATACAATGATGTCAAAAGAATTATATGGCTACAAAAATCACCCGCAGGTGTCTACAATACAAAAATGGTACAAATACTAATACAAGGGAGCTCTCTATGGCTATGATGAACTCCCTCCCTCGGAGCCGCCTGGCCTCGACGGAGTTTGAGCTCTAGAAGGACCCGCTCCAGGATCACCCTTCCTGTCTGGTGGTGGTGGTGGTGGACCCATGACCCCACCACTCGATGCCTGTCTCCTCCGGCTCCCTCCCGTAGCTGTCGCTATACGCGATGGTCTATGGAAGCTCCTCACCCGCTGATCTACTGGCACCGCACCATAATACAGGTCCCTCCAGTAGGCAATCTCCTCTCTGGCTCGTAGGACATATGCGTAGCCTGCTCCTGCATCCTTCACTGCCTGCCTCCCTGCCCTCAGCGCTGTCTCAGCCTCAGTGTAGCGCTGGATAGCCTGATCCGTCTCTCATTCAGTATCTCTGAGCCTCGTGTTGAGCCGATCCCTCTCCCTCTCCAACTCCTGGATCTCGTCTGCCTAGCCCTGGCAGATCTCCCTCAGCTCTAGCAGCTCATCCTCCTCTGGATCCCCACCCTCTGCCTCTGCCTGTGGCTCTCCCTCTGCGGGTGCCTGCCCCTGTACCTGTATCAGTGCCTGAACAGGTACCTATCTCTGTGCCTGCCTGGGTACCTGTACCTATCTTTGTCCCTGTGCCTGTACTGGCACCTGTCCCTGTCTCTGTCCCTGTGCTGCTGGTACCTGCAGGGGCAATCCACCGCGACCCCTCATCACCTAGGCCTGTCTCTCCTGTCCACCATCCCTCTGAGGTGTCACCCTCCTCTCCCCAACTACTCCCCTCTGCCTCCGTCGGCCTCTGCCTCCATCACCCCCACCATCATCATCATCATCTCCTCTTGCATCTCCCTCCAGTAGCTCCCCTGGATCTGTCAGTCGAGGGAATGGATGCTCTGCCCAATAAGCTGTATACTCTGCATCCATACCTGCATCCTCAATCTCTGGCCACATATCCCAGGGTAGGGGCATCATCTCTGCCAGCTATGTGACGGCCTTATCATATGACAATAATGGCCCGAACTGCGCCTGTTCCCTCACTGTGCGGGCATACATACCCGAGCCTCATGGCATCCTCTGGATCCTGCCATACTGTCTGCATACCCTATCCACCAGTTGTCTCTCCAATATGTAGGGCATCCGCCCAATCAGATATCTGCTCCTGAAGGTATAAGGCAGCTCCACTGCGTCATCCTCCCACTCCTCACACCCCAGATACGGCCTCTAGATGATGACGTCAATGTCATCTATCACTCGCCTCCAGTGCTCTAACCTGCCAATCTGAGGCTGTGAAGTGATCATGTCATATAAATGCACAAAACTCCGTCCATGACCCCTGCCTCTGAAATGTATCGGCCGTGTGATAGGCAGATGCTCATATGCCCAAATCTGCAGAAGTGTCACTCCACAGCCCAATCCCACTGATCCATGGTAGACGAACTGGTGAAGCTCATAATACAGGTGTGCCAAAACACATGGACCCCATGCATATCTGGTGTGTTGAGTCACCAATATCTCTAGTGCTCCTCCCCAGCCCATTGCCAACCCTCGTGTCGCCCTGTCCGGACATAGGAACCCACTGATAGCTCCTCCGATCACAGCTGGCAAGGCTAACCCTGTCGCAGTCATGGTATCCCATGCCACATGCCCTGCTCTCATCTCTAGCCCGGGATCCTAGAACACCCGTCTCAAAGCCTCCCTGTCTCCATCTCGATCGTATGGAATCAGCTCTCCATTGATCGGTATCCTCAATATCCTATAGACATCCTCAAGCGTCACTGTCATCTCCCCCATCAACAAATGGAAGGTGCATGTCTCAGAATGCCATCTCTTGGCCAGCGCAGTCAGCAAACCCATGTTTGCCTGAAACTCAGGCACATATAATACATGTCTAAGGCCCATCTCCTCGATAGCAGCTCTATCCTGAAATGACAACTCCGGTCGCAATCTCTGTGTGGATGGGAATCTCTCCCGTGACTCTAGCATAGGCAAATACTCCTGTAGTCAACCAATCGATCATGTCAGTCATCGTGGCATTCACTGTTCATCACAAAATGCTACTTGCTATCTAAATGCATATGGTTATCTATCCTAGTGACACTCACTATCCATCACAAAGTGTTGCTATTTATCCTAGTAGTGCTCCCTGTTCATCACAAAGTACTACGTGTGTGACATTCCCTGTTCATCACAAAGTGTTACTCACATCTTGCACTCCCTGTTCATCACAAAGTGTTGCTCATACTTTGGGTACTCCCTGTTCATCACAAAGTACTCTATCTTGGTGCTCCTTGTTCATCACAAAGTGCCTTGATCTATCTTAGTCTTCCTAGAGGACCTGCTTGAGTGTATCCTCTCAGCAGCTTATCCAATCGATAGCGTACGTTCATCACAGAACTGCCGATTTGACCTAGAAGACCAAAACCTTGTATTTTTTGACATATATGCGTTTTAAACTCACAAACGCGCCTATAGACTGCACAAGCGCACCTATACAACGCAAACGTGTCTGTTTGACATAAACGTGCTTAAATTATACACAAACACGACTTCATCACACAAACGCCTCTACATGACATAGACGTGCCCGCATCAAGCACAAACGCGGTTCCCGACGCATACGCGCCTGGCACCGACACAAACGCACCTAGCGGACACAGACGCGCCTGACACCGACACAGACATGGTTGCATGTTTTTGCACTTTTTTGGTGCCCTATTCCTAAGCGCATTTATTGCTACCTAGCATGCATTAATGACAAAATTGAATGCGTCAAAGTACGAGGAGGTTTGGTGGTACTTACCGGCTCTCCTACCTCTGCTGGTCTTTGAAATCGATGAACGCGGTCGAATCTGTGTACGAAAGCCATCGCTGCTGACTGCTACTGCTCTTTTCTTGCTCTGCACTGTGATCTCGTGAGGGTGTAGATGACAATGAGGATGTCTTTTGCCCGTGGTCTATCTTATAGCCTACCCTAGCCCTTGGCCTTCATTCCCCGAGTCAGTATTCTTCATCCTGTGACTCTGTCACTTTATTCGGTCAATTCATTCTAGCCTTTCTTTCTTATCGAGAGATTGTCTGTAATCTTTTCAGACATTTTCATCCAATCTCTCGAGGGGGCATATTATTCCCATTCTGGGGCAACTTTGTATCAGTTCATCTTATCTTCTTTGAAACAACGTGACAAGCCGCATTGTCTCAAAGAGGGGCAAAATGTAGACACCTAAAATTGTCATGTCTAATTAAATAAATATTTTATTTATTTAATTATCTAAGCCTAATTCTTCTATTAATTAAATAAATCTTTATTTATTTAATTAATTCATTTATCCTCTTCTAGCCTTATTTCTCATTTAAATAAATACATTTATTTATTTAAATTATCCTTTCCTAAATTAAATAAATATTTTATTTATTTAATTATCCTACTTCTTCTATTAATTAAATAAATCTTTATTTATTTAATTAATTCATTAGCTTTTTCTACACATGACACATGTCATTCATCTCTTAATTCCTACACTACCTACCCCTTTCATTATTTTGGTATTTCTTTTACCTACCCTCTAATCCTAGCCGACCTCCTTTTTACACCTCTCAATCTTATCCCTCCATTTCGTATTGTGTCTTCTATGTAAGAAGATGCTTCCTTCATTATCAAACCCTAATCACTCATCCTAATGATCATTTTTGGCTACACTATGATCCTACTTGCAACCACATTCCGTTCTTTGTTGAACTCTTGTGCATATAAAATCTGAGAGCAAATATATCAAGCAAGATCAATGGAGATAGGAAGAATGGAGATCAAAACCCTATTGGACATGTGATGGTATAATCTTTGTGATTTTGAGTTATTTGCATTGTCTTAGGTAATCTTCATATGTTATGGTGGATCTTTGTTGGTTGTTAGGCTAGGGTTTTTGTGGTTGGATTCATTTAGCCTTTCAATATTGTTGTTATTGTTATCCATTTTCACCATATACAGATTGAATTCTTCTTCTACCATCTTTGTCCAAATTTTATCTTCCAAGGCACTCATCTTTATTATAGTATTAGGGGTAGCATTAGTCATAGACACACCCCCTTTTTGATTACTAACATGTGCTAGTAAAAATATTCCTCCATTATTGTCCTTTATGAAGTAAACATTTCCATTAGTCCTTGTACCTTCTGTAACCACTCTTTTGGAGCTTGCTTTACTAATTTCACATCCAGACCCCTAAAATATGACCATATAGTGTTTTTTACACATCTAACTCACACTTAATAGGTTATGTCTCAGGCCTTTCACAAAATACACATCATCAATTTTGTGCTTACTAGCAATAGAGATGCTTCCTTTTCCACAAACAGGTGCAGCTTCCTCTCCTATAAACTTAACTGATCCACCATCATATTTCTCAAGGTTGATAAACTTATCTCTATCACTAGTTATATTGTTTTAACATCTGTAGTTGGTGATACATGCCTTTGGTTCCACTTTAGCATGTAGAACAGTCTTTATGGATTCATTATCTTCAAAGCTTCTGGACCATCCATCATTATTTTCTTCTAAATCTAGGAACAAAGATTCTTCATTTGAGTCATTGTCATATTCTTCTTCAGATGAGTATGTCTTTGTTGAAAAAAACTCCTCTTTTGCTTGGCTTTGTCATCTCTTCTAATATCCCTTTTATTTCCTTTATAGTTCTTTTTTTATTATTATAAATAAGTCTTCCACCTGTTGGTTCCCCAAATGATTTACATTGCAAAAGGCAGAAACCAAGTTGATTCTTCAAATATCTATGGAGAAGCCAACTCCAACTATCAATATCCTCTAGAACTTGGACCAAATGACAAGGATTCAATAGATCCTTCTACACTTTGGGCTCTGCAAGACCTGGGAGGGTGATCCCTTAGTGAATTTATAATCTTTATGCCATACTCACAAATTACACTAAAAACAAAGTAAAAATTCTCATATACAGGCTCAACAAAGAGGGAGAATGCTCAAGAATGGCAAAATCTTCAATGATCCTCAACCTATTGGAGCATGAGATGGAGAAAATGTATAATAACAAACATGGAATAAAATATATTCTGATAATCATCAATTTATAGCAAATATAGATGAATAGAGTACAAAACTATCTATAAATACTAAGACAATCTATAACCAATACCTTATTCCACTGGGGAGTCAAATTCATGAAATGTAAGATGAATTACAACAAAATTTATTTGATATTATGTTGACTAAGAATATATTGCATTACAATATATCTCAACTATGATCCAAACCCAAACTACTTATCAAAATCCTTGCAAAAGACCTACCACTCTGCAATATTGTTCAAGCATTTAACTGATCCTTTATATCACAACAAAAACACAAATCACATACATCACAACAATGCAATGAATGAAAGAAACCCCTAATTATATTTCATTCAAAAGACAATATTATCATACAATGGAGAGAAATGGGTTTGGATTCTATTTCATTAACTCAAATGCTATATTTGTCATAAGACAATATACAACTCAGTCCTTCAAAATCTGCACAAATTATGACATAAGACTCATTCTATTTTTTTCTCTGCAAAAAAAACTCTACACTTTTCTCATTTTCACCTTAAACTTGCTACTGGAACCTATGACTCTGATTTAGAAAACTTTGTGTAGAGTTGGAATAGGAACCCTGTCTCTTGGCCTTGAATTCAATTTTATAGAAAATAAGGGAGCAAACAAGCTTCAAGCCAAAGGAGACACCTGCCATCAAAATGATCGGACATACATGATTCTTGTTACAAAATATTCCTTTGAGGAATGTCACAACCAAGACCAAATATCTTTAACTGCTTCATCATAACACTTTATGAACTTTGGCTTCCTTGTCATTGCTGAAAAAGATCCCAATACGGGCCCACCTTGTTGTTGCTTGTGTTAAAAAAGGTAACCGCTACAAGAATACAAAACCGTTTACCAAACTGTCACATCAATAAGTTGGCGAGCTAACTGTTTGTAGTCTATATTCGTCATTCAAATAAGTCTTGCTCCATTTGTTGTATTCTTCATCAGATGGCCACTTAAAACTCATGACTTCATCAACTTTTGCCTTATATGGAGTATACTTTACAGAAACTTGATTTGCTTCTCTTTCAAAAGACTCAAAGAATGTCCCTATGTACACACACACGCACGTGCATGCACGCATATATATATATATATATTCACATATTAATATTCATTTGATATATCTCTATTTTGTAACACATCTAAACCTTTGCATTCATCACATTCTTATCATACTACTTCATCTTCATACTTGTGTTGTCCATCTATCATGTTAGGGTTTAGGTAGATTCAGAGCAAATTCAAATTAACAATTATATGCACATTTGAATACACAAAGATGAAGAAAAAACACAACACAAAATAACATAGATATTTAATTTGGTTCACCCAAGATGGGCTACATCCACAAAACACAATTGTCCAATCTTTTCTTATTATCCAATAAATCAGTACAACACCATTTCAATGTCTTTTGCATTCCAATTGCTTATAACATGCAATTTTTAGGGCAACATACAAAGTCAATTAAAAAAATTAACCCTAACCCTAAAAGAACATTCTCGTAATATTTTCCTCATACTCGTATTCTTGTACATATATTCTTGTTCATCAATCAAACACTCGAATCAAAAGTTATGGTGTCCAAAATTTGTGTCTCCTAAAATGGGAAACATAAAAAACATATTGGACACATAAAATAATTGTAAAAGGAGTTACACATGTTGGTGTGTGTTTTCACACATCATAAAGCATCTTGGATTAGTAATAAGTCAGGTTTCTCTTTTTGGGTGGTTCTAGTTCATGGTTTTGTAATACCACTTTGACAATTTAATGTATTATATATGTTATATATTATGTTCATTAGATGGAGGATGTGTGTTTAAGTGTCTTATAGCTATTGAATTGCCTATGTGTCTCTAGATGGAGATACTCCTATGAGAATATTTTTGAACAAGTATATCAAATATCAATGTAGAGGCTCAAGTTTTCATGAACAAGGTATATTGGAGCCCATACATATCAAAGAAAATCCATGGTCACAAGGCCTTGGTTCTACATCCCATGAAACCTAATATAACATGTTTCTACAACCTTTTGTGCAACCTGATATGGATTCTTCCAAAGTAATAATAGGTTCCTCCCATCCTTCCTACAAAAAATTATTGAATTCCCTCCTCTTCCATCATACCCACTCAAAATGACTATCACCATCCCTCCATCCTTTGAATCCATTTTAGGTTCTTATGTTAGATAATACACATACATATCATTCATCTACTAAATCCTTATGGGCCCTTATATCCCAAAATCCCATCCTCCATCTCATCATATTCATCCCCTCATCCTCCAATCCCCTATCCTACCACCCATGATGAAAATATTGCTCCTACATTCCCCAATCAAGATCCATAAAGGTACACATCCTTGCACCCCATCTAACATCCCACCTCTTGTTGAACCCAAGGTGGGACTGAGAGGGGGGTGAATCAGTCTAAATCAAAATTAATGCAACACCTAAACAATTAATCAACAACACAAAATCAACACATAAACACCAAGATTTTCTACATGGAAAACCCAAATAGGGAAAAACCATGGTGAGAACCTACCCACAATATATATCCACTATGTATATCAGATTACAATGAAGGAGCTCATTACTCCAAAATTGCGGGCCAAGGCTAACTATTCTTGGGACAAGATACAAAAATGACTTGCAAACCTTATGCTAACTATAATAGGGAAAGATACAATGAGTTGATTTTAAAAGAAGGATCTCCTGATAATGAAGTTGTCCTTGAACTCTACATCAAGTGACCAACATTAACTCACACAACTCTGATCTCATCTATCAACACATAGTCTAATACTTTCACCACAGTCTCAAATAGCTTACATATCATTCGAACACAACTCTTCTTCTTTGCTCTTCACTGAATTTTGTTGATTATCTTCACATCACTCACATCCTCTCATTCTTCCTCCACAACTCAATCACATGCATTCTTTATATACAAGATGGATCATCAAAGCTTGAACCAAGTCATCTTGAAACAAAAATACACCTTCCAAACTAAAAACATGCATGTGGATCCACTCTAGGAGAAAGAGGATACCAAAACACATCTTCTTAAGTTCAATCCACCGATCCACAATGATCAAGACATAACTCATAACAATCTACCACACAACATGTCCACATAGACAATTAATGAGCCAAAAGATATTCTCCAATCAAATAAATCTTAATCGGATCTCCACATGCTACGATGAGACAGCTAACACATCAAATTACCTTCCACAAATCATATCCGAACCAAAAAGTAAGACTAACATAGAATATCACAGTCAACAATGAAGTATATTATAACATCCAAAGAACACAAAGATATTTTAGGACCACAAAACTAACATATCCAAATTTCCAAAAACATAACCAAAGAAGATAACAACACCAAGCAATATCAACAACACTTCATGGACTCGAACACTTCTGGAACAACCAATAGAATAACTACAACACCATTACAACAAGATATCTCTACACCACAAACTTTCCAGACCAACAACTATCCAAAATAACAATTTTGACATCAATGACAACCACAACAACACATAACTCTAAAAATCTCCCTCTTTGTCATTGATGGAAACACTTAACAAATCTACAAACATATCGCCCTATTAGAAATTGCAACAAATTTCTCTTTCTCTCCCCCTTTCCCATCAAAGACAAAGCCCACAACACCAACAACTCCACTGCTCCCCCTGAGGGTAGCCACAACATCAATCCAAGAAAAGAAATAGTCATGAACACCCCCCTTATAAATATGCACCTCCATAATGCACCTAGGTAGGAGGGGGAATAACCCTAATATTCTCCTGAAGAAACTCAAAAGTATCCTTTGCCAATGCCTTAGTGAAAGTATCTGCAACCTGTGCTTTTGTAGAGATATATTCGAATCAAACATCCTTCTCAGCAACCTTCTACCTTAAGTAGTGATATTTGATTAAAATGTGTTTTGTTCTTGAATGCATAACTCGATTCTTAGAAATGTTTATTGCACTTGTATTGTCACACATAATAGGAATCACTTAATCATATGTTACCTTGATATCTTTAAAAGTTTGTATCATCCATAATACCTAAGTAAAGAAAGATCATGTTGCAATATATTCTGCTTCAGCAGTAGATAAAGTAACTGAATCATGTTTCTTACTAAACTAGGAGACCAATATATCTCCTAAAAAGAAAGCACCACCACTAGTACTCTTCTGATAATCAACACTTCCAACCCAATCTACATTATTATAAGCTTTCAACATGAAATATCCACCAAGTTTTTATACCAGGGTCCAAAATCCATTGTACCGTTCAAATATTTAAAAATTCATTTTACAGTTTTCTCATGTGTCACCTTTATATTAGCCTAAAATCTAGCCACCAAACAAATATCCTACATGATATTTGGTGTAGATGATGTCAAATATAGTAATCCACCAACCATTGTTCTATACTTCTTCTGATCAACCTCCAGAGACTCATCATCTTTGCTCAGCTTGCATCCAACGGTCAAAGGAGTTGTAACCAATGTACAACCATCAAACTCAAATTTCTTCAACATTTCTTTCACATTCTTGCTTTGTGAGATAAAAAATTCTATTTTTAGATTGAATAACTTGAAATCTAAGAAAGAAAGATAACTCACCAATCATTGACATTTCAAACTCTTTTGGCATCTCTTTAGAAAACTCTTTACATAAGATATAATTTCCTCTGAATATAATGTCATCAACATAAACTATAACAATCAATAACTTAACTCCATCAATCTTTAAATAAAGATTACTTTCTATTGTATCTTTCCTAAAATTTTGTTGTAGCAAATACCTATCTAATCTTGCATACTAGGCCCTGGGTGCCTGTTTCAGCCCATACAATGCTTTTTTCAATCTGCACACCATATCTGGTTCTTCTAATAGTCTGAACCAATCTAGTTGCTCAATGCATACTTCTTCTTCTAGATCTCCATTCAAAAATGTTGACTTGACATCCATCTGATAAACTCTAAAGTTCTTGTAGGAAGAAAAAAAAAAAGAAACATATGCATAGCTTCCATCCTTGCTACCAAAGAAAAAGTTTCTTCAGAATTTATGCCTCCCCCCTGAGAATATCCTTTACATACCAATATTTCCTTATTTCTTATAAATCATCCTTTCTCATTTAGCTTGTTCCTGAATACCCATTTAGTTCCTATCACATTATTGTCCACTGATCTAGATACTAGCTCCTAAGTCTCATTCTTCTATATCTGATTTAGTTCTTCTTCCATTTATTTTACCCAAATTTCATCTTTACTTGCTTCCTCATAAGTCTTCTGCTCAATCATTGATAGAAAATAGTAGTTGGCTTGTTCTTGTGCTTTTGTAATTCTCCTTCTTATCTGAATACCTTTTGTCTTGTCTCCAATTATCTAATTTTTTAAATGATGCTTCTAGACATACTTAGGAGGAGTCTTTGTTGTGTCTTCCTATTCTTCTTTGTCATTTGTTTCCTTGTCCTTTTTCTCTTTCAAATCACTTTTCTTCTTTGTAATTGATGGAGCAATCTCCACCTCGGTTTTAGTATTAGTCTGTGTTAGAAAACATTTTCTTTCTCTTTTATCCTTGCTGTAGTATACATTTTCATCTGTTTTAACCCCTTCAACAACATTTTTACAAGTCTTTTCTTTTCTAATCACACATCCGATACTACTTAACAAAACTTCATAGCCTTTTCTACACATCTGACTAACACTTAAGAGACTATGTCTTAATCCTTCAACATAATAAACATCATCAGTTTTATGATTACCATCAATAGAAACACTTCCAATACCTCGAATGGTTCCTCCATTTGACAAATTTCACTGATCCACCATCATATCTCTTGAGATTAATAAACCTATCTTTGTCACTAGTCATATGGTTTGAACATCCAGAATTAATGATCCATGTATTTGGTTCTATTTTTGCATGTAATGCAGTCTTAACCATTTTATCATCTTCCCATTTCTTTGATGCATTCTTCTTTTCTTCGATTGCTAAAAACAAAGATTTTTTATTTGCCATCATCAAGTTCTTCTTCAGATGTATGTTCCTTTATAGAACATAATCACTTTTTCTCTCTTCTATTAAAGTTGCATCTTCTAGTTTTACTTTTCTTCTCATCATCATTTGGTCTCATAGTCTTCCCTTTAAGTGCAGTAAGAAGCATAATGTCCAAGTCTACCACAAGAAATTTTTTTTAAAGGTAGCATATCTTTGTATTTTCCAACCCCTCACTGCAATCTTCTCACAAAGTTTGCCTCAGCTTCATCCATGTCTCCACTACATTTTGGATCATCATGTCTTGAAACATTAAATTTTGCTTCTTTCTTTTCTCTTTTTTCTTCCTCCATTTTTGATATTTCAAAGGCTTCTAAGGTACCGGTAAGATGATCAATAGTATACTTTCCTAAATCATAGCTTTCCTATATGGCACACCTCATTGCTTTGTAGGATTTTGGTAGGGTTAGCAAGATATTTTGAACTGTTGGCAATATTACATTATAACAGACGATGAAAGATTGTTGACATTTCAATAAGGATATTGAGAAGGTTGTTGATGATTATGGACATAACTAATTAAAGATGTTTTACTATCTTGATATTATTATTTTGTCATTGATGTCAAGAAATTGATTTTCTAATTCAGCATGATGTTGCCATATCTTGAGAAGTATGATATGAAGATTATAAAGAAGTTGGTAAAGACACAGGAAAGAATATGATGAATAAGGGGATAAGTTATTCAATGGGCAACTCTACTGAGTTAGAAAATGATGAGATCTTGATGTTTTAGATTGTTTTAACATCATACATATGTTGTAAAATGTAAAGGTTAATACTACACTATGATATCAAGCAAAGAACCTAGTCGGTAAACCCTAAGGTTATCGCTGTAGGTTAATGAAGATAGAATGTCTACCGAGTGAAGTTTAGTATTCACCGAGTTGTAACTGAGCTATAACAGAATGCATTAAATGTTTACATGTGATATTTAATGAAAGAAGCTAATGAGCTGGAGTGGATCAATGATTGGTAAGCCATGGAAGAAGTTTGTTAATGAATCTAAGGCAATGGAAAGTTGGCATGAAGATCTACAACTCAGATTGAACCGCATTACCCTAACACAAGTTCCAAGGCAGGTTAAATTTTTTTTAGATTGAAAGATACAATGAACCTAGACAAGATTGAAGATCTGATGGCTATGATTGATCATGAGAAATGTGATCAATGAGATTAAGCAGTTACCTAATTGTTTATAAATAGGAAACTATTTTTAAACAATGTATGCGGGCAAATGTATGCACAGGGATGCTACATAGTGATTACTGAGCACAGAAGCTTGAAGACCTATTAGTATAACAAAGTATTGATGCCCAACAGATAGACAAGATTAGTTCTATGTCTAGATTGTATTGAACAAATAGGAATCTGCTTTAGCATTTTAGATGTGAAGTTACAGATAGATTTTCATTACTGTTATTTTGTGAAAGTGATAGGAAATATTTTAACCGAGTGGACTTAACAGTCTTATATGTAAATCCTCTAACAAGGTGAAATTTTGATTGAGTGTTTGAAATCCTTTGACAAGGTCACTTCTAACAAAGTGAAGATCCTAACAGATCTAAGGGAAATCCCTTAACTGGGTCACATCTAGAAATGTGTTTGTAATCTTTAACAGGATTTTCTTTTAACCGAGCATACTCTAGAGGAGTATATATTTCTTAGTGGGTCTAAAATCCCATAGTGGTTTTTCCCTATTTGGGTTTCCACATTAAATCTGGTGTTATGAGGTTTATATTGTTCATATGCTTTTGAGTTTGCATGTTTGACAGTTTTTTGGTTATATGATTTATATATATGTTACTGAGGTTGAATCTGATGTTTTTATGGATGATTAAGTTTGTATGATTCACCCCTCCCCTCTCATCTTGTTGGCTATTGGATCTATACTTATATTAAGTATTAGAACTATCATGAACAACATCACTGTCCTCCAAATATCAATCGATAGCTCTAATACCATCAGCAAGTTCAGTCACTATATATATATAGTTCTCAACACCTTCATCTTCAAGTATTCTCAAATATTCGTACTTCTACTTTAGATTCATCAACCTAGCCTATTTTTTCTTTGGATTTCCTTCAAATGCCAAACACATCTTGTTCCATACAACTTTGGTTTCTTTTAATCCTCTTACTCTTCGAAACACTGAATAACTTATACAATTGTAAATGATATCTCTAGCTTTTGCATTAGTCTCTTGTAACTTCAACTCATCTAGAGTCGGAGGACCACCTTGCGAGGGTGTATAACCATTTCAAATAATGTCCCATAATCCATTCTGCAATGTCCCCCAATGGGCTTCCATTCTTTCCTTCCAATACAAAAAGCTTGTTCCGTCGAATATTAAAACTTTGTAATGCACATCCTACGCCATACTGGATCTACCTCAAGTTGTTAAGTTTACTCAAGAGGAACCTTTCTTTGCTACCAATTGTTGAACCCACGATAAGACTAAGAGGGAGGGTAAATCAGTCTAAACCAAAATTAATGCAACACATAAACAATTAATTAGCAACACAAAATCAACACATCAACACCAATTTTTTCTACATGCAAAACCCAAACAGGGAAAAACCATGGTGAGCACCTACCCATAAAATATATCCACTATGTATATCAAATTACATAAAGGAGCTCACTGCTCCAAACTTGCAGAACAAGGCTAACTACTATTAGGACAAGATACAAAAATGACTTGCAAACTTGTTGCTAACTACAATAGGGTAAGATACAATGAATTGATTTGAAAAGAAGGATATCCTAATCATGAAGCTATCCTTGAACATTTCATCAAGTGACCAACATCATCTCACACAACTCTAATCTTATCTATCAACACACAATCTCATACTTGCACCACAATCTCAAACAACATTCATATTATTTGAACACAACTCTTCTTCTCTACTCATCATTGAATTTTGCTAATTATCTTCACATCACTCACTTCCTCTCATGCTTCCTTCACAAATAAATCACATTAATTCTTTGTTGGAATCAAGGAACACTGAGAGGGAAGGTGAATCAGTGTTCTGCAACCTTTGATAATATTAACTTGTTCCTTTAACCATTTAATGCATTTAATAAAAAGAAAGATGCAAGAACATAAAATGAACAACCACAACACCATAACATAAAGATTTTATACAAAGAAACCCCGTTAGGGGAAAAACCATAGTGGGGATGAACCCACAAGATGAGTATACTCAAATATAAGTTTTACAATGGGAATGCACATGCATTCACGGACATTGCCTAGAGATCACTACTCAAACAAAGAAGGCTCACTACCTATGAAATAGTTACAATAGATTACTGAAGCTTTTGAACTAAAGAGTAGCATCTACAAATGCTTGATAATATTTTTGGTTAAGCATGATAAGCACACTTTTTACACTTATCTCATTCTGCTCTGTTTTACTATTCTATCACAAATCTGGACCATAGATCTCTCTCCGGCACATGTAAAACTATGCACAATCAATCACACAACCTATTCCATACTTAAAATGATTAATTACATCAATCTTTTATATCTGCAACATGAAATCATATCCATTGTTAGTCGGCTCATCAAGACTTAACACATTATTGAAACATGCACACCTTGTCGGCTGAATTCAAATTCCAAAGCTTATGCAGACCAAAAATAATTGTCCACACACTTCCCAAATATCAGCCAAACTTCCTAGAACACAAAATCAATCACCAAAACCACTCCATCAATTCCACACAATGATCAACTACACAAGTCAGCTTGATTCTAACCAGCAAACCAAAAACTAGTACTTGGAGGCTTCTAACTTGCATACCAATTATCACCTTAGACCAAAACTTTGGAATAAGGGTAGTCCAGACATCTAACTACCTTCCTTTATATCCACAACACAAAATAGTAACTAGAAAAAAAATACCAACCAAAATGCTAAACTATGCCAGATGCTTTGTTCTAGCTTGTTAGACTTAACCAAATCACCAATTTGACTTCTGATATAATCAAATCATGCAATGCAGATGGGATCAATGACTTGGGTTACCATAAATGACAACACCTAACTAGATGTACAATGTCTCTTGCCAACAATATCCCCCTTTGGCATTGATGGCAACACTTAGTGAAAAATGAGTAAGTGTTAGAATAAGTACCAACATATGTATACACTACAAAACTCAAAAATTCTAAAACTCAAAAACTCCAGAAATCCCCCTAAAATGAAAATAATATTTTTCACTTCCCTACACTCCCCCTTTGACATCAATGGAAAAGGTAGGGATCTGTATGCCAAAAATTCATACAAAAATTTATATACAGACCGCATATGTACACAGAATTTTCTAACTTATATATACTTAATATATCTACAAAATGTTCTTCAATGAGCTCAAATGACTATCCCAACTTTTCTTGAGACACTCCAAAACTGGTATAAGACCACTGAAAATGAATTGTTGCATCTCTTCTAACTGGAGATCTGTGGGATCATTTGTGGCTATGACATCCTTAACTTCCTTGAAATCACTAAGCATTGTATCCATATTTGGAGTAATTTGACTCTGAAGCTCACCAACTCTACCAAAAATCTTCTCCCTATCATGGCTTAGATTCTTAATCTTGTCAAGCAATGATATAACCTAACTTTCTTGACTGGTCACAAAAGTAGTAAGAGGATTAAAGGATTGAGAGATACTTGCCAATTGCTTCTCATTCTCCTTAATCCACTTCTCAATATCTACAAGAAACTTAGAAAATGATAGATAGGATTTGTAGACATTGCCTCCTTCAGATAAGGCATCTTGAATAGTTTTAACATAGGTGTCTAACAAACTTCTATCATGAGCAATCATCCTCTTTAATTCACTGCATCTCTTATCATTGAACTCATTTCAGACTCTGACTTCAGATGACTTTTCTAATGACTCAAAATGAATACTTACTGAGTTAATTAGGCCCTTCAGCTATCCAGAGGGACAATCTAATGCATCCTTCTGAAATGTAGGCATTATTTTCTCTAGGATACCAGAAGCAAGATTTAGCAGCGCATTGCCCTCCATGTGAGACTTCAAGATCTCCTCTCTTGACTTTACCTATGCAAATGATGCTAGCTTCCATTTTTGAATGGGAGAGAGGGTGTCCAAGTTGATAGGCCCTTGAGACAGTGTCAAATCATCAAAGATCAGCTTATCTTTCTCAAGGAAGTTCATAACATCTTCAGTAGTGTCTCTTGCTTCAGAGATAGCACCAATCATCTCAACCTTTTTGTCATTAGTGTCAATTTCTTATTTAGCCTCCTTTGGACCTTCATTATCAATTGGAGCTTGAGTCTCCACAAATGGCATGGTGTTCATTGGTTGATCTAGAGGATTTTGAGTATCCTCACCTTCATTTCCTTTTCTTGACTCCTCTCTACCTTGATCCATCATCTTCCTTCTCTTTATCCACACCTTCCTCTTCCGAAACATTCACTTTAACTTGTTCATCTTTTGAATGCATTGCTTTCACTTCTGGAATAGATGAATTATCACCACCATGGAATTCCTTTGAAATAACATCATATTTGTTCTTTTTCAAAATTGGCTTCAGGATCTTCTCAATATCTTTAATTACTTCAACTATTTGCCCAATCATAAGCTTGTTTATTCTTGTTTTTCTTCTAAACTCCTTTTGGCTTCTCTTAGACTTCCTCTATAGCTATCATCAGGCATAGATTGACTATCACATATTCATTTAATCTTTCATCTTCTACCTTAGCACTACCTCTCCTCATCTCTAGAAGGTTATACAAACTTTTAGGAATTTCAAACATAATTTTAACAAGAGCCCTATTGAAAATGTTCAAATACTTAACAGTGGCTACCTCAAGAGTTCTCTTGCCGACATCATCAAATTTATCATAAAATTTAGAGTGAGGTTTTAAGTTACCTTGCATAGTAAGAGCTTCTTCAACATCATTAACAGATATGTTAGGCTTGTCTACATCCAACTTCACTTTCTTACCCATTTTTTCTTCACTGGAGGGCTTTTCCTTAGAGATTTTTGATGCCTTTTTGCCCTTGGTCTTGATTTCCTTTATTGCTTCATCTAATTTAGTTTCTTCATCATCCTTCATAGTGACATATACCTTAGAGCTTTTGTCCTTCTTCCTCTTTTCACCTTTGCCAGATGTTTTGACTTGAGATTTCTCAAAGATAGATAGCTTATGAGAACTAGAGGAGGGTACAGAGATTCTAGTCTGCCTTGGCTTGGGGATGGAGGCTTCTAGAATAGTAGATTCAACTTTCACTAGCCTCTCCTCTACACCTTGTTGGGTTCTTTTCCTGGCCTCTCGGTCTGCTTCTTTTGGTATCCCAATACTCTCTAAATACTCCTCTATATGTTTTTCTCACCTTCTTCACTATTTACAACTTCTTAAATTGAGAATGCAGTTGTAAGTCCCAAATCTCTTTTTTGATGTATCTAAAGGCTTTCTCAAGAGGTTTTGAGAAAACAAATCTAGAATATGAGCATCTACCTCATACCCCATGGGCATGATCCATACTATCCTTGGTTCCACTACTTCCATTAGGCATTGATCAGTATCAACCACGAAGCATATTGTATCTTTATACTTTTCAATAATTTATTTAGGGATCATTTCCCTATCCTACATCAGACTTTGGAAACTCTTGAAATAGCCCCAAAGAGTAGCTTTCTGGACCTTCCTATCACCAATGTTGTACAAGAGTTATCTGATATGAACTGCTACCGGTCTATGATATGCCCATTAAATATTCCCAATTCTTGGAACCTCATTCTTGAAGTAAAAGAATAAACACAAGATCAAGGTACCATATTGAATGTGTTTTTCTTTAACTGCTTTGTTTTTGTCAGATTCTTCATCATCTCACTCCAAAGAAACTCCCATAAGTCATATTTTTTAATTTTTTTAATCATCTCATATGCTACATAGATTGCAATACCAGATATTGAATTCTCTCAGCTGGAGTGGTAAATTTTGTAGCCAATCACCATTGAATAAAATATCACATCTTGTTCAAGTATGTCATTGATCGTCATTGCCCTTTTATCAAATCTTGATCTATTTGTATCAGTGACAAGTTGATTCTTCACGGATTTCTATGTAGACAAATCATTGGATGAGCATAGACTAGTTATGACCCTGATATCATTCTTGGTAATCTTAAACGACTTTCTCAACCACATGAACTCATCATGAATTTTGCTAAGCACATACCAAACCCATTCATTTTCATTGAACATCAGAAATTTGACAATCTAAGCAAAAAATTTCTCCTCCAGCACTTTGAATTCTGGTTTAAGTCTGAAATTTTCATTTAACAGTTGCTTGGAGTACATATTTAACAAATGTGAGCTTCCTAACTCCTCAAGATTAGCATGAACATAAACCCTAGTGCCTTTGACATGAAGAACATTGTACTAGACCAAGGAAAAAGAACCAAGTGGATCTACTTGTACTGATTTAAATAGATACTTCTTGAAATTAGGACACACTCTCTTAGTGATATCAACAACTAGTGATGTCACCATTTTCAGAAATTCCAATTTGAAAGGTTTCATAGATAAATACCTTCTTCATCGGATTAGCGTTTCACATGAAAATCTTCTTCACATCTTGAACTCTTGGAAATCTACTTACAGAGCATTCCAAACCTCTTTCTCTCGAATGCAAAGTGACAAATGAGAGGGTTAAGTTGCCTTTCATCGTTCGCATATCTAACTTTTAGGTGTAATAAATGTGTTTTCCCTAAACCTTTTGGATACTCTATTTTCTCAGACTACTCCACAAAATTCATCTATGCATATTCAATGTCCCTCAAATTCTTTCAAAAATCAACCCAAATCATCTATAATACCCTAATACACCTTGATAAGATCTTCAACACCTTGATAAGATCTTCAACATCTCTTCTAGCTTCCAGTTCCTGATTCATGCAGATAGTGAGACCTTCTAGTTCTCTTCTTAGATTTAGTTTCTCACCATTCACCTTTTCAACTTCATCAGCTAAAGCTTCAATATTGGCTTCATCTGAAGAACTATTATCAGATATTTCTAGAAGTTTTTTGGATAACTCTATCCTTTTGGCTTGAGAAACTTTTAGTTTTCCCTAAGGGATTCAATTTCATTTCTGCTAGCTTCTAGATCTCCTGTCCCCCATGATAGTTTCAAGATTCCCTTCTAAGTGGTTAGGCTTCAAAGAAGTTAGGCTCTAATACCAATTGATGGTCTTGAAAAGCACTGAGAGGGGGGCGGGGGTGAATCAATGACACCAAAATAAACACAACTTCAAACACTAACTGGTAGATGAACTTAACCAAGCATTTAAACAAAATACATGCTATCCAAAATGAAATAACAACATCCACATAAAGTATTAGATCCACCATAGCACAAGTGTTTATATGTGGAAAACCCAAATAGGTTAAAACCACGGTGAGATGGAACTCACAAGTTAACTATCTACAGTAATAGATAACTGATCGGTTAAGGTCTTACAAAGTGCTCTACTAGGAGAAAATCTTGTTAGAGATCCCAAGCTTGATTAGAAGCTTATACCCTGTTAAGAGTACTAGCCTGTTAAGAGTAACGTTGCTGGAGGATTTGAGAATCCAGACTAATGGATCACCTTGTTAGAGCTTACCTGGTTAGGGGATTTAATTCTATTGTAATGATTAGAAAACAACAAGAAAGGTTTGTTCTGTTCTGAGTAGCACAAGACTTGCTTGATCAGATCATTCTAAGTACATTCAACACTGCTCTTCATCTTAACACTTATTGCTTTTCAATAAAATATTTCACTCTTTATGCATATCAGTATTCGCATAATCTCCTCTTCTATATTAGTTCTCTCTCTTTTAAAAGATTAACTAAGATGTCTTTAAATAGACATACAAATCTTATGTCGGCCATAGGAACACAATTTCCTAGGTGTAGTGTATCTAGACAATTAAACATAACTCATCACAAAAATGACAATCAAGAAAACGGTGCTGGTAACTAATCACTAAAATGGATACCGATTAGAACAGTCAAAACCGGTTGGAACAAAACATGTGAACTGTTGTCCTAGTATCTTCCACTTGATCTCCATCTTCATCTTCATCTTCATTTTGATGCCAACTTAATGTAGCCACAGGTTATCTCTTAGGCACATACCAGTTGACATAGAGTATCGGTTAGAGATGGACCTTAAACATACTGGTTAACAACGTAAACCAATGAAGTTACACCGGTAGTCAATGTAATCATGTGTGTGTGAGAGAGTGTTTTACAAATGACAACAAGTGATGAATACATTACAATCATCATCAAGCCAACACAAACTCCCTCTAAGATCATGCACACAAAGCTCCAAAGATAAAGCAATTTTTCACATGCATCTCCCCCCCTTTGACAATAATGCCAAAGATAGAATACAAATCATTCTTCTCTCCCCCAAATAAATAATCTCTCCATCTAGGATAAACTCACAATTTTGAACATTTGAACCATACACTAACTACTTTGGTTGAGTAGTAGTACCAACTCATCAACCCGAATAAGAAGATGAGGCTCTGAAATCCATCGGATTGATGCAACTCAATGCATTTAGTTCTCACCACGAGGGGCAAAGACCCCTAACTTGTCTTTCAAATAGACAAATGTATTTGCAGGTAAAGGCAGTGAAAATGTCTACAATCTAATCCTTTGTAGATACATATTCCAATCTAACTTCTTCATCACTAACTTTCTCCCTCAAGAAATGATACTTTATTGATACATGCTTTTTTTAAGAATGCAATACTGAATTCTTGGAAATATTGATAGCACTTGAATTATCATAATCAATAACAGTAGGCTCATCATAAATCACTCTAATATCCTTCAACATTTGCTTCATCCAAACTACCTGTGTACAGTTTCTAGTAGCAACAATGTATTCAGCTTCAACAGTAGATAGAGATACAACTTCAAACTTCTTATTGGATCATGAAACCAACTTCTTTCCCAAAAAGAAAGCTCCACTGGCAGTGCTCTTCCAATCATCAACACCACCTACCCAATCAACTTCAGTATAGGCACATAATAGAAAATCATCATTCTTCGAATACCACAATCCATAGTCAATAGTCCCCTTCAAGTATCTGAAAATCCTCTTCACATCAGTAACATGAGTCTCTTTAGGATCAACTTGAAATATAGCACATAGACAAACAACATGCATAATGTTTGGTTTAGTCCAAGTTAAATAAAATAATCCACCAACCATAGATCTCTACAAAGTTTGATTAACTTTCTGAGATTCACAATTTTTAGACAACTTGCATCTTGTCACCATAGGAGCTCCAATGGGTTTAGCATCATCTAGCCCAAACTTCTTCAATAATTCCTTCACATACTTAGATTGAGAAATGAAAATTCCTTTTTCAAATTGTGTAATCTGCAATCCTATGAGGAATTTCATCTCACCTATCATAGAGATCTCAAATTCCTTTTGCATATCATCAGCAAACTTCATGCTCCAATCATTATCTCATTCAAAAATGATGTCATCAACAAAGACTTCAATGATAAAAATGTTATCATTATCAACCTGAAAGTATAAATTACTATCATCAGTATCTTTACAGAATCCTAATTTCAACAAATACTTATCCAATCTAGCATACTAGGCTCTAGGGGCTTTCTTAAGTCCATATAGTGCTTTCTTCAATTTTCATACCATGTCTCCTTTGTCTAATAAAGAAAATCCAACCACTTTCTCAATGTAGACTTCCTCTTCAAGATCACCATTCAAAAAGGCTAACTTAATATCCATCTAATACACCTTGAAATTCTTGTAAGTAGCATATGCAAGCAATAGTCTAAAAGCTTCAATTCTAGCTACCGTAGCAAAAGTCTCTTCATATTCAATACCTTCCATCTGAGAACACCCTTTACATACCAATCTTGCTTTGTTTCTGAACACTTCACCAACTTCATTTAGTTTATTTGAGAACACCGATTTAGTGCCAATTACATTCTTGTCTTTAGGTCTCAGAACAAGCTCCCAAGTATTATTTTTCTCAATTTGATTCAGCTCCTCTTCCATAGATTTTATCCAATTCTCATCTTTACATTCTTTTGCAACATCTTTAGGCTCAATATTTTAAATCAAACATATCTCTTCAACAACAATTCTTCTCCTATTCATCACACCTTTATTCTTATCACCAATAATTTAATTTTCTAAATGATTCAATCTTACATACCTCAAAGTCTTCTGATTATTCTGATTCTCAGGTTCTTGAATTTATTCATCGGCAACACCAATATCCGGATTACCTATCTCCATCAGATCATTCTTCTTCTAGATCTCATTCTACAAAGGCTTTGAAGTAGCATTTTCATCATCAAACTCATATATGCATGCTCTGATCTACTTCCCAAGACATTCATCAACTTTCACATTTGCACTCTCTACTATCTTTCTTAGTCTCTTGTTGTAACACCGGTAGGCCTTTCTCTTAGTAGAATAACCCAAAAAGATTCCTTCATCACATCTTGCATCAAACTTTTCTATATCCTCATCTCTCTTGATATAACATTTACTTCCAAAAACTCTGAAATATCTAACTATAGGAACATGGCTGTGTTGGCATTGTGTTGTCATTGATGTCAACCAGTATGAGATGACCACTGATAGTAGAGATGGATGTGCAACACTTATATAAAGGAGTACATGATGTGATATCTTTGATATCACCTTGTATTGTAGAAAACTGGTAAACTGGGAAGGCAAGAACAAGTGGCCAGTGGAGTCATCAGTACACAATTTAGTGCCTAACTTGTGTGATGAGATAGAGGAGTGTTTGAGCGGTTGTTTGTGATGAAGAGATAGAATATTACCTAAATCACATCAACATTGGAGGAGAAGATTGAATAGGCCACCCGTATACTGTGAGGTTACAGAATAGCGTGACTTTCACCAGATGAAGTTACAGTCATCATGAGAAGCAATGATTGAGAGTGAATGTGCTCACTATTGGTATTATGGATGTGTTGCACTAGTTTTGTCATTAATGTCAACACTTATCTTTTGAAGATCTTTGTTTATGTTAAACCAACACATTATGTTCATCGGCAAGTTTAGTGACTTATGCACAGTCACTAGTATATCGTTCATTGACAAGTTATATTATACACTGGCACTAAAGATGACTTGTTATCACCTGGAGATCACTTGGTTATGTTGAAGACATGGTTTGGACACTTGGTTTTGGTATTTTGGTTATTGGTCTAATCAGGTTGACATATTTGTTGTTACTAGCAAATTGGTCTAGGTTATGGACCGACATGCATTATCTATTCCAGATCAGCACGACACGTTATGGAGATGATTTAATTAACTGGATATTGTTGTAAATGTATTAAGTTGACATGATGCATCATATCTTGACTCATTTGTAATTGGTTTAATTGTCATATTCTTGGCAAGCCGACCTACACATTTGGTCTTAGGCTTTGGTATATATGTAAGATCTTATTTGTGAGATGATGTAAGTAAGGAGAAGAAAGATAACGGTATATGACATAAGGTTTTGTAACATGGTATGCGTGAATATTAAAGATCATATGAGCATACCATAGAGAAGGTTCAAGGAAGGTTTGAAGGTGATTATCAGTGCTTAACCTATATTGAGTCCAACATTGGAGATGCTACTTTGATCAGTACATTATCATTGGATTTAACCATCCAATTGTAGTTAGTGTGACTCTTATTTTATGATTGAGCAGTGAGCTCTAGGTGGTTGGCCTTTCTGCATGTGCATACCCCATTTGTATACACATACTATCTACAATAGTATCATCTGATTATGGGTAAGGTTTTCTACTGTGGTTTTTCTCTTACAAGGTTTCCACGTACAAATCTTTGTGTTATGTGTTGTGGATGTTGCTTCTCTTTCTGTCTTATGCATTGAGTTTCACTGGTATTAATATTAACTACTAATCTGTCAATCAACATTAAGTTTGGTTTACCAGTATTAAGTATCAAGTTTGATTAAGTTATATTTGGGTTGAAATTAATGGACAACTAATTCACCCCCTCTCTTAGTTGCCTTTGGGTCCTAACAATTGGTATCAGAGCCAAGTCCTCTTTTTACAGAAGTTTAATAGCTTGAGGAGATTCTATGGCAACAAAATTTTTCAAGAAGGATAGTCTGAAACTTGATGGAACAAACTATGGTATATGGAACATCAAAATGGAGACACATCTGAATTGCATTGGAAGATACATATGTGATGTTACAAAGAATGGCTATGTTGGTCCTACACCGAATCTGTAGGATTTGAGAAATACAAATCCACAGAACCCAAAAGAAACCTGCATGCAAGAAACCTGTCATAGAGAAAGAGAGAGAACAAATACAAGGGTTTTGGCTCTGACAAAGAGAAAAGATGTATTATCAGAGAAAAAATGAATCAAAAATATGAATAATACAAGAGATCAATCCTTATAAAGGAGATCAACACCAAAAGGAAAACCTAACCCTAAGGTGTGAGCATTTAATAATTAAATATTAATTATTAAATGACTAATGTATGCATAAAGAGAAATCTTAAGAGGAGAGCAAAGTTAATTAATTACTTTACTCTAACACCCCCCCTTAAGATGAGCTACAATGCAGCTACAAACAATGCAGAAGAAAGAAAAGGAACTACAATGCAAAAGAGGGTCCCGGCAACAAGGCCTGATGAGGTACCCAAATACAAGAAAATCTCTATAAAGTGGAGTAAAGGAGAAAACCCAGTGGGAAAAAACTCCTCTCCAAAAAGAGATAAAGAATCATGCTGAAAAGAAAACATGAAGGAAGGAAGGCCTCACTGAGACCCCCCAAGGACAACTTCCTTCACCCCAAGCATTGAGCGCAACTGAAGATAGCGCGGAGATGCCAAAGGTTTAGTGAAGATGTCAGCAACCTGCTCCTCTGTAGGAATATACTCCAAGATGAGAGAACCATCCTGAATCAACTGTCTGATGAAGTGCATGTGGATTTCAATGTGCTTTGTCCGCTGATGCTCCACTGGGTTGCGTGAAATGTGAATGGCACTCTGGTTGTCACACCAAAGAATAGTGGGACAATCTGGAGGAAACCCAAACTCTGTCATCGACTGCCGAAGCCATAAAACCTCCTGACTGGCTAACACTGCTGCTCGGTACTCAGCTTCTGTAGATGATAATGCAATAGCGGATTGATTCTTGCAAGACCATGTGATAGGACCAGAACCAAGGCAAAAAACGAAGCCAGAAGTAGACTTCCGATCATTGACATCACCAGCCCAATCCGAGTCAGTGAAGCCAATGATTTGAGGGGATCCTGAAGAGTAGTGAATGCCATAATGTGTGGTGCCCCGAATATATCGCAAAATACATTTGGCTTCTTGCCAATGGCTCTCATGAGGATCATGGGAGAACCGAGAGACAAGGCCAACCGCAAAGGAAAGATCAGGATGAGAATGTGTCAGGTACAACAGACTGCCAACCAACTGCCTGTATAAAGTGGGGTCTACTGAAGGAGTAGAGCAAGTGGAAGACAAAACAACACCTGACTGAAATGGACTGGGGGCAGACTTGCAATCAAGCATGCCAAATCGCTGAAGCATATCAAGAGCATACTTCTCCTGAAAAATGGAAATCCCATCCGAAGACTGAATAACCTGTAGACCCAGAAAGAAGTGCAAGAGACCAAGATCGGTCATCTCAAACTGCTCCATCAAAGCTCTCTGAACACTCTGAATCATGGAGGATGAGCTACCTGTAATGATGAGATCATCTACATATAGCACGAGAATCAAAAGATCACCCTCCTGACGCTGAATATAGACTGTGTGATCGGAATGACAACGTGTGAAGTGCGAGGAAAGCAAGAAGGAGTCCATCTTCTCATACCAAGCCCTGGGGGCTTGTTTGAGACCATACAATGAATGTCGAAGTCTGCAAACCAAAGAAGTGTCCTGCACAAAACCCTGAGGCTGCTCCATATAGATCTCCTCATGTAGGGCTCCATGCAAGAAGGCACTCTTCACATCCATCTGAAACACTGGCCATCCCTGTGAAGCTGCAAGTGAAAGTACCAGGCGTATAGAATTCATCTT
This sequence comes from Cryptomeria japonica, assembly GCF_030272615.1. Classification (NCBI taxonomy): domain Eukaryota; kingdom Viridiplantae; phylum Streptophyta; class Pinopsida; order Cupressales; family Cupressaceae; genus Cryptomeria; species Cryptomeria japonica. The sequence goes on from NC_081410.1 coordinate 538,121,219, forward strand.
GGCGACAGGAGCAAAGGTCTCAGAGTAGTCAATACCCTTTACCTGAGAAAACCCCTTTGCAACAAGACGGGCCTTATACTTATCAATAGAACCATCTGCAGCATACTTGGTACGATACACCCACTTGCACCGAACCAACTTTCTTCCCTTAGGAAGAGGACAAAGATCCCAAGTATGATTCTTCATCAAAGAAGAGTACTCCTCATCCATGGCCCTATCCCACTCTGGGTGTCCTGTCGCCTCTGAAAACTTTTGAGGATCATCTGAAAGGGTATGACTCAAAAGACTAGAACCAGATGTCTGAGCACAAGTGCGATGAGTATCTGAAGGATCACCTGCCAAAGAACCAGCTGCATCAACAGTATCACGGGCCCACTTCGGCAAAGACGGAGCAACTGGTGGTGGTGGAGATGGTGGATCATGATCTACATCATCCTCAAGAGATAAGTAATCCTTAAGAGATGAAGAGGAAGGAGTAGGCAATGAGGGAGAAGCTGGTGATGGAGAATCCATCTAAGGATAGCACTCATCAAACTGGACATCCCGTCAAAACAAGACCTCTCTGGAATCAGGATCAAACAACCTGTATGCCTTAACATCCTCACAGTAGCCAACAAATATGAGTGGTCGGCTCTTCCTCTCCATGGCATTCCACTGAGCATCAGGAATAAATGCCCAAGCCTCACTACCAAAAACTCAGAATGTAGAAACATCAGGCTTGACATGGGTCCAAGCCTCCTCAGGAGTCATATGTCGTAATGCCTTATGGGGCATCGGATTCTGAATATAATTGGCACAATTGACTGCCTCAGCCCAAAATAAAGAACTCATAGCTTGAGACTGTATCATACAATTTGCCATCTCCCGTAAGGTTCTGTTCTTTCTCTCAGCAACACCATTCTGTTGAGGGGTATAAGGAACTGTAAACTGATGCTGTAAACCATGCTCAGTGCAAAAATCTCTGAAAGCCTGATTTACATACTCCCCCCCATTATCTGTGCGTATCCTCCTGATAGAAAGTCCAGATTGCTTCTCCACAAATGTCTTAAACTTCCTGAAAGAGTCAAAGACATCAGACTTGTACTTAAGAAAGTACACCCATGTATGTCTGGAGAAGTCATCAATAAAAGTGAGTACATAATGGGCCCCTGAAAAAGAAGGAGTCGGAAAGGACATAAGATCACTATGTACCAACTCTAGGGCGGCCCTAGCACGAGAGGCTCGACCCTTAGGAAAAGGATCTCGATGATGTTTGCCAAGGACACAACCACGACATACACCATCTGTACAAGAAATCTGTGGAAGCCCAATCACAAGGGCCTGTGTACTCATCTGCTGTAGATATCTGTAATTGACATGACCAAAACGCTCATGCCAAAGCCTGCTCACTGAATCTGCATGTGCTATAAGAGAGGAGCCAACAGTGTCTGAACTCTCAAAGCCATCAAAACTATATAAGTGAGATGCAGAATCCACACTCCCAGTAGCCACAACCAAGTCAGGATCATGAAGATCTCGAATAACCACATCATGTGGAGAGAACTAAACTATCTTACCAGAGCCAGAGTGGCAAATCTGATAAACGGATAGTAGGTTTGTCGAAATGTCAGGAACCAAAAGCACATCCTGAAGACAACCACCATCCAATGAAACAGTACCTGAACCCTGAACAGAAAGTTGTGTTGAGTCACCAACTGTAATATGTCTAGTGTCTGTAGGAGCAAGAGCAGTGACCAAATCCTGTGTGTGTGTCATATGGTGAGAGGCACCAGAATCTAGAATCCAAGTGGACGCTGAGGACAATGCTCGTGCAGAAAGAGCATGACCTTTCCCTATGGGCTGTGAAGGAGGCTGTGGTGCACTGATATTATGCTGCTGCATGGCTTCCTCCAAAGCCTCTAAACGTTTCCAACACCTGGAAACGGGATGTCCTTCCTTGCCACAAAAACTGCAAGGATCACCTGATTTCTTCTTAGTCTTGGAGGAAGACTCACCAGACTTTGAAGATTTGCCCTGTTTAGAATTGGACTGTGGTTTTGAATCAAGCTTAGGTGGTGGCTTGGAGGGATTCTCACTAGCCTCTGAATCTTTCTTAGGCTTTGGTTTCTGCTTCTGTTTTCCTTTGGAGGACTGGGCTACCAATGCTTGGTTCTGTGAACCTGAAAGTGAATCCAACTGCTTAAGTTTAGCTTGCTCACGAGTCAGACGATCACAAAAGACCTCAAAAGAAGGCATGACATGTCGAGCACCCAAGGCATCCATGGTGGAATAGAAGGTTGAAGAGAAGATCTGAAATGGACCCCGAAGCTTAGAGAGAATCAGGAAAATGCACTCTGTATCAGTCTTAGTCTTACCACAACCTTGCAAGATAGATCTTTGCTGTTTGAACTTCATCAGAAAGTCCTCAATAGAAGGAAATGAATCAGGTACCAAGGAAGTTAACTCTGCCTCAAGCTGCAAAGCTCTGAACTCGTTGACAGTACCAAAAAGTCCCTCAAACTTGGTCCAAATGGCTCGAGGAGTGATACAACCCTCAAGATGAAACTAGAGACTGTCGAAAATGTGTAAAGCCATCAATCCCATAGCCTGATCCATATTGTTCCTGTGCTGCATAATCTCAAAAGGACGTGTCAACTGAGGCTGAACCTCATCCAAACAGGACCATAACCCTTTTGACTGGAGAAGAGTCATCATGCGACCCTTCCAAGTGTGGTAATTATACGGTGTGAGAGATTCAATAGGTCTATCTGCCATCCTGTGAACTATGCCTCAATTGAAGATTTTTCTGATGAAATATACTATAGATCTGAAAAGAGCACAGAACCACCTTTCCGACGCCTATTCACTTTCGAAAAACGGAGTCCGTATGCAAAAGATATGGCTCCTGGAGTGCAAAAAACTTGTTCTGACTTCGACTAGCAAAAAACACTACAAAACGGAAAAATCAGAAAAAAAGATGTGCATCTTTTAGATCGGGCTCGGAACCAGCTTTCCAACGCCTATTTTCATTCAAAAAACTGAGCTAAAATGCCCGAGTTATACCCGATTTAGTAAAAACGGCTTCTAAAAGGCCCAAATAGGCCCTTTAAGCCCTCAAGGGCTTAAAAAAATTAAACCCCTGGTCCGTTGGGCGACCAGGGGCTAGCGCAGGTGGCTGGCGGCGCTGTGGCGGTGCAGGGGCAGCGGCGGTGTGTGGGCTGCGCGCGAGCGGGGCGCGGGTGGCGCGTGGGCGGCGCGCGGGCGGCCGTCGTTGCTGGGCGGCGCGAGGGCGGTTACCGCCGGCAGCGGTGGCCGGGCGGTGGCCGCCGGGCTGCGCACCTGCCGATAAATTGGCTGCGCCCTTTTTAAACCAAAAAAATGCATTTTTTTAAATAATTTTTTTAAATTTTTTTTGAATATTTCCGCCTCGGTTTTCGTGCCCTAGGGCCGTACCGCCTTGGGGCCAAAAAATTTTTGCCACCTGGTGCAACTGTGTCGAAATCGGATGAATTTTATATGGAAATAGGGGTTTTTGGGCGCTACGAGCTCAACGTTGAGGTCCGTTTGGGCTCAAAGTGCACCGAAAAAAATACCCCCTATTCCAAAATAAAAAACAGAATACAAACACAGATCTGATGCAACCAAAACCTTGATCTCAAAATCTTTCAAAAGTCTGAACAAGCTGCAGCAGATCCAGCTCTGATACCATGTAGGATTTGAGAAATACAAATCCACAGAACCCAAAAGAAACCTGCATGCAAGAAACCTGTCACAGAGAAAGAGAGAGAACAAATACAAGGGTTTTGGCTCTGACAAAGAGAAAAGATGTATTATCAGAGAAAAAATGAATCAAGAATATGAATAATACAAGAGATCAATCCTTATAAAGGAGATCAACACCAAAAGGAAAACCTAACCCTAAGGTGTGAGCATTTAATAATTAAATATTAATTATTAAATGACTAATGTATGCATAAAGAGAAATCTTAAGAGGAGAGCAAAGTTAATTAATTACTTTACTCTAACAGAATCAACCTAATCCACCAACATTAGGTAAGGATGAAGAGAATGATTGCAAAGAAAGAGAAGCACTCTTGAGTGCCTTGTCAGATCAAAAAATCATGAGATTATCAGACTGATCTACTGCTAAAGCTATTTGGGATAAATTGGAGACATTGAATGAAGGAGATACCACTGTCAAAATTGCAAAAATGGAATGTTTTTTATGGAAAGGGTTAATGAAATTGTTTTGGGAATACAATGTTGTGGAGGATCCATGAGTGAAGATGAAATTATTTCTAAAGTTTTAAGAGCATTGCCACTAGCATACAAAATCAAAGTAACTACTATTAATGAGTTGAGAACAGTGCCTAATACATCATTATCTAGAGATACCTTGATTGGAAAACTTTCAGCATTTGAGCTTGAGGAATTTGGTCCTATTGTTGTAATTAAGACAGATTTAGCCTTCAAAGCATCATCATCTGCAACAACATCATCATCATCTGACAAATCTAACAGGAAAGCACTTTATGCAAGAGAACTTGAAGATATCAGAAAGGAAAATGAAGAACTAGAAGAACTTGAAGCATTATTTGCAAGGAAAATGCCTAAAGGTCCTATTGGTAGTAAGTATGAAGGTAAAACACCATTTAAATGTTTTAACTGCAATAAAGTTGGTCATATGGCATCTAGATGTCCTAATAGACATGCAAGATTGAGAGAAGAATCTAAAAGGACATATAAACCTAACCCTGAATATCAAAGATACAGATTTAAGAAGAATAGAGACAAATCATGTTACTATATCGATGAAGGAGTTACTGATGATTCTGATGAAGAACCGACAGACAATGGATGGGATTTTGTTGCAATAAAAGAAGATCAACTGACACCTACTGTTCCATTGGTAGACCAGGCCATGTCAGCTAAAATTGAAGAAAAGGATGAATAGATTATAGATTCTGGATGTTCACATCATATAACTGGTGATAAAAGTAAATTCTTATCTTTTCAAGAATACAATGGAGGTCTAGTAAGATTTGGGGATGATAAAGCTTGTTTGATCAGAGGAAAAGGCACTATATCTTTTGATGGTAAGCACAATACTGACAACATTTATAATGTTGAAGGTTTGAAGCATAATTTTTTGAGTGTTGGTCAATTAGTTGAAAAGGGATTTTAGTTACAATTCAAGAATGGTAAATGAAAAATCATGAATAGAATTGGTTTGGAGATTGCAACCGATAATCTGACAAGAGGTAATATCTTTCATTTGAATAACAATGAAAAGACATGCTTGATTCCACATATTGATGAAAGTTGGCTATAGCATAAAAGACTTTGTCATGTGAATTTTTACTGCATAATAAAGATCAGTTCATCTAAGGCAGTAAGGGATTTACCTAAGATTGTAAAACCTCATAATCCGGTATGTAAGGAATGTCAAATGGGAAAGCAAGTTAGAACAACTTTTAAGAGTATTTCTAAGAAATCCAATAATGTTCTTTATTTAATCCATATTGACTTGTGTGGTCCGACAAGAACAAGAAGTCTACAAGGAGATAGATACTTTATGCTAATCATTGATGATTATTATAGAATGTATTGGGTTACTTTTCTCAAGGAGAAATCAGAAGCTTTTGGGAAATTCAAACTGTAGTCACATAAATCTGTCCACTTAATTAAATGAATACTTAGTATTTATTTGATTATTTAACCATCAATTAATAATTAATTAAATTAATATTTAATTAATTCATCTTAACCCTCTTCTCCTATTAATTAAATAAATTATTCAATTTATTTGATTTAATTCACTTAACCAAATTCAGACCATTAATTAAATAAATAAATCATATTTATTTAATTAAATTTTCTCTCACATTTAAATAAATTAATATTTATTTAAATCCCCCAAAATCCCACCTCTCACAATTATTTTAAATAAAACATTTATTTAAATCACCTTTATCCTCTACCCACTTGCATTTTCCTACAAATGCAAGTTGCACAACTATTTTAAATAAATAATTTATTTAAATCACCTTTATCCTCCACCCACTTGTATTTTCCTACAAAAGCAAGTTGCACAACTATTTTAAATAAATTATTTATTTAAAATCCTATTTATCCTCACCCACTTGAAACCTTTAATGGTTTCCCTTAAAGTCTTCAAACTTGATGGCTTTAAAGTCTTCAAACTTGATGGCTTCCTTCTATAGTCTTCTTAAGCCTTTAATGGTTTCCCTTAAAGTCTTCAAACTTGATGGCTTTAAAGTCTTCAAACTTGATGGCTTTAAAGTCTTCAAACTTGATGGCTTTAAAGTCTTCAAACTTAATGGCTTCCCTTAAGGTCTTCTTAAGACTTTAATGGTTTTCCTTAAAGTCTTCAAGCCTTTAATGGTTTCCCTCAAAGTCTTCAAGCATTTTAATGCTTTATCTTCCTTTTTCTCATTTAAATAAATTAATGTTTATTTGAATATTTATCCAAATGCAAATTACACCATTTAATTGAAATAAATGATTTTATTTTAACTGAAAATACCAAAATTTCTCCCACTTGCATTTTCCTTCAAAATCCACTTGCATGCCTAAACCCCTTCTAGATTCTTCTAAACCTTTCCTAATTAACCTAATCCATCCCCTAAATATTGTCACATTCCTAAGCAAATTGGAGTCACTTCTCAAAGACTCCAAAGTCTTTGAAAAGCAATTAATGCTTTGTGTGTTCAACAAATTAACCTCTAAAGTCTTCCAAACCACTTATGGCTCTTACATGACCATTAATGGTTAATTCCACTTGCACCCATGGTTAAGGACTTTGACCCCTAACTTAACCCTCATGTAACCCATGTGTCTCTTCAAAGCATTTATTTCTTTGACTAGGGTAACCATCATGTCCCCTCAAGCATTTAATGCTCCTTATCTCTCCTCTCAAGCCTCCTCATGGTGACACTTGTCAACATGGGATTGGGTTGAAAGTCTCACATGGATTGAATATCTTTCAATCCTAACCCTTGTTAAGATTACTCAATCTTAACCCTTCATTTCCCCATTTCTTCTATAAATAGAACCCTTCTCCTCAAGCAAGAAAAGAAGCATTTAGAGTATTGTTGTTATACTGGCATTAGCATAGAGCTTTTTCATAGCATCACTATCTACTCTTGCATAGTATTTGCTTATCATATTCAACCATCTTGAATCTCCATATGGCATCCATGGCTAGTGCTAAAAGCTGAGAGCTACACTCATTTGGGACTTGGAGAGGAGAGGAACAAGGGAGGAGCAACTATGAGCATCTTGATTAGCTATTTTATTCTATGTTTATATGCTTTCTATTTCATGCTTAATATCTCTCTTGATATGCCTGTTTAGGATAATCTTTTGTTGCTAACACTAACGTTTGTTTCTTGTACTCTTGTGTGTGTTGCCATCAAACAGATTTTCTAATCCTTTTTGCAGAGCATCACAAACTATTCAAGGCAATGGTAGAGAATGAAACCAGTAAGAAAATCAAATGTTTAAGATCAGATCAAGGAGGAGAATTCACATCTAAGGAGTTTAATACATTTTGTGAAATGAATGGAATTAGAAGACAACTATCAGCACCCCAGACACCTCGGCAAGATGGAGTTGTGGAAAAGAAGAACATAACTATTCTGGATGGAGCTAGAAGTATGATATTAGAAGCAAATCAACCTCATGTGTACTAGAGAGAAGTAGTGAATACAATGGTTTACACTTTTAACAGAGTTCACATCAAAGGTGAAACCGGTAAGACCCCTTATGAACTATGGTTTGGTAATACTCCTACTCTTATATATTTCAGAATATTTGGAAGCAAATGCTATATTAGGAGAGATGAGTATATTGGTAAATTTGATCCTAGAACTGATGAAGGAATATTTATTGGTTATTCATCTAAGAGAAAAACATATAGATGTTTTAATAAAAGATTGCAGAAAACCATTGAGAGTGCAAATGTGAAGATAGATGAACAATTTAGAGGAAATTCAAGGTCTATGGATTTTGAACCGATAGTTGAGATGATCATAAATGAACATATACAGAGTGCACCGGTACAGAGTGTGGATCCAGTCACACCGACATCATCAGAGAATTCCACAATGACTGAAGAACAACAACAAGTGAACACACCCAGGTATGCAAGACTGAATCAATCTGAAAGTCAGATAATTGGGAATAAGTATCAAGGTGTTATGACAAGAGGAAGACTGGAAAATGAAGAGGTATGTTTAATTTCTCAAATTGAACTAGCCTTTGTTATTGAGGCATGTGAAGACAAACATTGGATTAAAGTTATGGAAGATGAATTAGAACAGATTGAAAAGAACAATACATGGACATTAGTTCCCTGGCCTAAAGACAAAAATGTAATTGGAACTAAATGGGTATTCAAAAATAAACTTAATGAAGATGGTAAGGTAATAAAAAAAAAAGAAAGATTAGTGTGTAAAGGATATTCATAGAAAAAGGGAATTGATTACAATGAAACCTTTGCACCGGTAGCTAGAATTGTGGTAGTCAGATTATTTCTTGCATTTGCAGCCCATGAGAACAATAAAGTATATCAAATGGATGTAAAATTTGCATTTCTGAATGGTGATCTTGAAGAGGAAGTTTACATTGCACAACTTGATGGATTTTCATTGACAAATGATAAAGATATGGTTTGCAGATTAAGGAAAGCTTTGTATGGATTGAAGCAAGCTCCTAGAGCTTGGTATGCTAGATTGGACAAATATCTTTTGAAGCTTGGTTACACTAAAGGTAATGCTGACAACAACCTATATTTCAAATTGAGTAATGAAGACATCTTGGTTATTGAAGTTTTTGTTGATGATATCATTTTTGGAGGAGAAGATGGATTATGTAAAAACTTTGCTAATAAGATGCAGGAAGAATTTGAAATGTCTATGATTGGGGAGATAAAATTATTTTTAGGATTGCAGATTTCACAAACTGATAAAGGTATATTTATATGTCAAATAAAGTACTTGAAATAACTATTGAAGAAATTTGGTATTGAAAATTCCAAACCGGTAAGTACTCCTATGACTACAATTGATAAATTGACATTGAAGGATGATTCAACTCCTGTTAATCTGACAAAATATAAATCTATGATTGGAGGTTTATTGTATTTGACACAAACAAGACTTGATATAATGAATGTAGTATGTATTGTTTCAAGATTTCAAAGTAATCCTAGAGAAAAGTATGAATCAGCGGTGAAAAGGATTTTCTGGTATCTACTAGGCACAACAAATCTTGGTTTATGGTATCCTAAAGATGAAAATTTTGATTTATGTGCATTCACCGATGCAAATTGGGCAAGAGATGTAGATGACAGAAAGAGAACCACCAGTGGGACATTCTTTCTTGGTAGCATATTGATTTCATGGTTGAGCAAGAAATAGAGTTGTACATCATTATCAACAACAAAATCAAAATATGTTGCAGCAACAACTAATTGTACTCAGGTATTATGGATTAAGAAAATGTTGAAGGACATAAAGGTGAAATGCAAAGAACCTATAATCATTTATTGTGATAATTCAATAGCAATTGATATATCTAAGAATCCGGTATTTCACTCTAAGACTAAACATGTTTCTAGCAAATATAATTTTTTGAAAGAGAATGTTGAAGCAAAAGAAGTGAGATTGGTTTATGTGAATACTAAAGAGCAGATTGCAGATATCTTTACTAAACCTTTACCTAAGGAAACTTTTGAATATCTCAGAGAGTAGCTTGGGGTAATACCCTCACTGGTAGAGACTTAGACAGCTGATGATTGGCATCAAACCGACATAATTAACAGAGAAACCTTTTTCCGGTGGTGGAGGAGAGCTACTTCTCAAGGGGAGTAGTTGGTTAAAACAGTTGGTTATTGTAATTAGTTTTATGAGCTGGTTGTATGTTTTGGTATTTGTATTTCTTTGGCATTTGATGTCAAAGGGGGAGAGATATCTATGGAAAAACAAAAACATTATCCTATGGAGAGAGAGAGATTATTCATTGGGGGAGAGAGATATACTTTCTGCATTTGTATTTTGATTTCTGGTATTGTTCTATTCTGGAGATTGTTGGTTTTTGGTTTTTGGCATTCTGTTTTGGCACTTAGATGTTTTTCCATCTTGTGTTGCCATCAATGCCAAAGGGGGAGATTGTTGGTGTTATGTATATTTTGCACTGGTTTTTTTATTGATATCAACACTTATCTTTTGGATATCTTTGGTTATGTTGGACTGGCACATCATGTTCACTAGCAAGTTCAGTGACTTATGCACAATCACCGGTATATCATTCATCGGCAGGTTATATTGTACACCGGCACTGAAGATGACTTGTTATCATCTGGAGATCACTTGGTTATGTCGAAGACATGGTTTGGACACTTGGTTTTGCTATTTTGGTTATTGGTCTAATTGGGTTGACATATTTGTTGTTACTGGTAAATTGGTCTAGGTTATGGACCGACATGCATTATCTATTCCAGATCAGCATGACACGTTATAGAGATGATTTAATTAATTGGATATTGTTGTAAATGTATTGAGCCGACATGATGCATCGAATCTTGACTCATTTGTAATTGGTTTAATTGTAATATTCTTGGTAAGATGACCTACACATTTGGTCTTAGGCTTTGGTATATATGTAAGATCTCATTTGTGAGATGATGTAAGGAGAAGAAAGATAACGATATATGGTATAAGGTTTTGTAACATGGTATGTGTGAATATTGAAGATCATAAGAACAGACCATAGAGAAGTTTCAAGGAAGGTTTGAAGGTGATTATCAGAGCTTAACTAGTACTGAATTTAGCATTGGAGATGCTACTTTAAGAAGTACATTATCATTGGATTTAACCATCCAATTGTAGTGAGTGTGACTCCTATTTTGTGATTGAGCAGTGAGCTCTAGCCGGTTGGCCTTTCTGCATGTGCATACCCCATTTGTATACACATACTATCTGCAATAGTATCATCTGATTATGGGTAAGGTTTCTCACCGTGGTTTTTCCCTTACAAGGTTTCCAAGTACAAAACTTTGTGTTATGTGTTGTGGATGTTGCTTCTCTTTCTGTCTTATGCATTGAGTTTCACCGGTATTAATATTAACTGCTAATCTATCAACCGACATTAAGTTTGGTTTACCAATATTAAGTATCAGGTTTGATTAAGTTATATTTGGGTTGAAATTAATTGACCATTGATTCACCCCCCCTCTCAGTTGCCTCCGGGTCCTAACACTCACTTCAGACCACATGTGCCTGTTTGAAAAGATGCTGCACAAATAGTGAAGTCATATAAAGAGCATTGCAGGATGCAAAAGGCAAGGTGTCACTCCATCGATAAGTGGAGATTATCTCTTATTATGCATTGTGTGCATAATTGTGAAATGGTAAAGCCAAGTACTTGAAGGCTCACATCGGATCCACCAGTGAATTGAGGGAATGCCTTAAGTACATGAGATCAAGACCGACAAAGAAGGAATGTTGAGATACTAGTTCAGAGGAAGTGAGAAATGTTTGTCACCTTGACAAACCAGTAGAGGAATGAACAAAATTGATCAGGGAAAAGGTAAGGCTAAGCAGATGCAGCCAGAAATAGATTGACCTGATTAAAGATGGAGTGTTGTGAAGGTTGATGACATGATGTCATTGAGAGTGGTAACCGGTATGTAAGTCCATCGTTAATATGGACAAGGTATAGATACTTGATGGGAATGTGCATGCATAGGTCTGTCTGTTAGAGTATTTGGGTCTTTACTTGATTAATTAAACAACATTTGTTTAATTATTTAAGTTCCCTTTATCTGTTTTACACTTAAGCTAACTTTAGGTGCATAATAATTAATTCTTTTTATTAATTATTATGTGCAAGCCTAGGTTTTCCTTTTTAGGGTTTCTTGACCTATTAGAGGTTAATTCTTTTCATTGTATTGATGGATTATCACATTACACATTTTGTGAATATTGAGCTCTCATCTTTTGAGCATATTTTCTGTGTATTTGTTTTTCTATTATTGCTTCCTTGCATCTCCTTTTAACAAGTTTATTTCAGCTTGTAGAGATCTTTTGGGCTCCTATGGTGTTTTATTTCTCAACTCTCACATGGTATCAGAGCTCCATATCTGCATGCCCCTATTATCTTCATGAGAGATTTTGGGCCTTGTTCTTTAAATCTATGTATTCAAGGCTTTGTGCAGTTGCTTTTTTCCATTTCTGGGGGTAGCTTTTTTTTTTGGTACATGTTGGTACCAAAAGGATCTCACTGTTGGCTTCTGAAGGGCATTTCCATGAATTTTGATATATAATTTGCCTATTTTTGTTGACAGGGGCATTTGAGGCATGATTTTTTATTGGCACATTTTTTGAGGCACGAAAATCCGTACGACTATACCTACAAATGCGTCAAAAAATTTTCATCAAAAAATAAAAAAAATAATTTTTTTTACCCTCTTTCTACCCTACAAGTGGGTTTTTTTTTCTTTTGGTCGTAACTTGGTTATATGGAGGTTTTTTTTGACAAATCTTATATTGTCCAAAAGCTCTTTCCAATCCCTAACCAAATTTGGAGGTTTGAACTTTTGATTTTATTTTTTTTATTGCATTTTTTCTATCAAAGCCAGATGTTTCTTTTTGCACTCCTGGAGACATAACTTGAGCATTCAAACTCCATTTTCCAAAAACTTTATATTGTTCAAAATCTTGTTTTGTGTTCTTTCCATTCATATGTTTTTTCTTTCCAAATTTTGCTCCAGGTATATTTTATGCAGTTTTTTCTTTTCATCACTCTGGTGAATATCTTTGATGTTTCAAGTCCTAGGATCTCTTTCTTTGAGTAGGATGTCTCATTTTTTGTTGTTCTTTCCATTTCCAATCTTCTGTCTCTTCTGATCATTGTAGCATTTTATTTATGCAAACACACTGAGATAAAGTGCCATCATGCACTGTATACTTGGGATCTTGCACATCTTTTGCCTTATTATACATACACTACATATAAAGTGCCATGGGGGGTTGATGTTTTCCTTTGTTTGCCATCTACCTTTATCACGTGAGTATTCCTTCCACAACATTAGCCTCATGATGTGTGTCAAGTGAGCATTCCTTCCATGACACTATGTACTTTCTCTGCACCTTCGATGTTCCTAGTTCTTCATTCTATAATTCTCGTTGGTCATCCTTTTCTGTGTACTTGTCCCTCTCCCTTTTCAGCATTATGGGGAGGTTTGTCCTGTTGTTCTAATGCTTCCTTGGTTCAATTGATCAGCTCTTCGGGCTTTGGTGTTTCATGACATTTGTATCTTCGAGTTCGGTTGTTTGCCTTTGTTTGCCATCTGATTTGAGTAGTATCATTTGAGGGAACTCATGCAGATTACAGTCTTCTCTACCTAGTCATGTTCTATTTCAGTGGAGGTTCTTCAGATCAGCAGTTACTCTTTGATAGTGTTTGCAGCCATTTCATGCTTCAATGGTGTTCTTCTGCTCTTTGTTTTTTGTTCCTATCTTCTGGAACACTCTTTTTTGGAGGCTTCTTAGTCCTTCAGTTGAGCTTTCATCTCTTCTTGGAGAGGAGTTTTGTTCCCATAGGGTTTTTTCCTTTTTCTCCACTTTACAAAGATTTTATTGTATTTGGGTACCTCATCAGGCCTAGTTGTCAGGACCCATTGTTGCTTTCCTGCATTTTTTACATGTTTTTTAAGTCAGGTTCGTTATTTTTTAGCTACTTCCTAAGTTCATCTTAAGGGGGGGTGTTAGAGTAATCTTTTATTAGTTAATAATTTTTTATTTAATTATTAGTCTATTATACTCTATGCTTAAGCTAAACTTAGGAATCTTATAATTCTTTAGGGTTTTCTCCTTTAGGGTTTTGAGTATCCTTTTATAAGGATTCTCTCTTTGTATTTTCATAATAATTATAATTATTGAATTGCATTCTTCTTGCACAATCAATATGACTCCTCTTTTCTGGATCTCTGAATTCTAGCCTCCATAGCTTTTTTGCTTCTCTCTTTCTGTGATAGGTTTGCATGCAAGTGATCTTTGGGAGCTATAGAGTTGATTTTTTCTTAGCTCCAATATGGTATCAGAGCTTCAGATCTGCAACTATCTATTCTTGTTTTGAGATATTTTGCATTAGAAGCAAATCTGGGGTTTTTCAGAAGTTTTTTTATGCACCTAGGGATAGGCCTTTTTTCTGGGCACTTTGGACCTAAACAAACCTCACCATTGTGCTCAAAAGGCCCAAAAACCCCTATGGTCATAAAGAACTTGACCTATTTTGACTCTTGAGCCTCTGGGGGTATTTTCTCCAGTACTAGGTTGTATGGCCTTAGCACGGAGTTCAAGAATTTTTATTTTTTATAAATGCCTTTTTATAGCATGCAGGTCGAATGATTTTTTTTTGAAAAAAAAAAAATTCCAAAACTCAAAAAATAAAAAGCTGAACATTTTTTAAGAAAAATAAAAAAATCATTGTTTTTGGGGGTTTACCCCACGGTACGCCGGGTACTGTGGGGCCCCTTAGCTCTACCGCTACCGCATGACTCTGTTGTACGTGCTAACCCCCCATCGGTCGCTAGCCCTCACTGCCCCCACCGGTTCCTGCCCTCATTGGCAATGGCCCTCTGGCCCCACCAACTGCCACAGCAGCCCCGCCGACCTTCCTGCGACCGACCGCCATAGCAGCCCTATCGTCGCCCTCCCCATCACCGTCGATGCTTTCCCCCCCACCACCGCCACTGTCGTCAGTGCTCTCGCCATCGGTGCCCTCTTCGTCAGCTACCACCATAGCTCCACCCACTGACCACTGTTGCGCCACCCACCCACCATCGAAGCATGACCCATGGGCCACGTCCACCCGCCTGCCACCACACAACCACCTTTTTTGCCTCTTTTAGAGGGGGTTGGTTGTTTTGTCATAACTTGGGCAAATAGAGTCATTTTTTCAAAAACCAATAGGTGTCACAAAGCTGGTTTCGAGATGGACCTCATGGTCTTGAAATGTTTTTCCCATTTTTTTGTTTGACTGTACTTTTTTCAGTCAAAGTGGGGTCTCTTTTTTGCACTTCCGGGACCGTAGAATGAGCATCCAAACTCCGTTTTTTGTAAACTTTATATCATTGGAAAGCTTGTTATGTGTACTTTCCAGCCATATGAGTTTTCTTTCTAGGTTCTACTGTAGGGATTTTTTATTCAATTTTTTTCTTTTCAGCACTTTTTGTAAATCTGTTGGTTGTTTCAGGTCTTGGGATCTCTTCTCTGAGTAGGATGTCTCGATTTTGGTTGTTCTTTCTATTTCGAGTCTTCTTATCATTGTAGCTTATTTTATGCAAACACACTGAGATAAACTACCATCATACATTGTTTAATTGGGATCTTGCACATCTTGTGCCTTATTGTACATGCACTACTTATAAAGTGCCATGAGGGGGTTGATGTTTGCCTTTTGTTTTCCATCTACCTTTGTCTAGTGACTGTTCCTTCCATGACATTCACCTCATGATGTGTGTCAAGTGAGTGTTCCTTCCATGACACTATGTACTTTCTCTGTGCCTTCGATGTGGTTCTTCATAATGCAGTTCTTGTTGGCCATAAGACTGGCTTGAGGGTTACACCTGTAGATTAAGAAAGGTCATGGCAAGAAGAACAACTAGTAGGGTGTCATATGCCAGTAGGGTTTGCTTATCGGTAGATGGAACCGGTTGTTTGAATGTTCAGTGACTAGGCATGAACCGACAAAATAGTGTGATGAGGTGGATACCGACAGTGATGCCAAGAAAGGATGAAATGGCAAACGTGCATGAGGTGGTGAACCTACATCAGATAAAGATGGAATGTATATCGACGGAGTAGGTGTAGAGTTGATTGACTGTGATAAAAGGTCCCACAAATCATGGGACATGTTGCAGATTGTTGTAGGGGTTTGTGGCTCGAGGTATGAAGGACAACTACGAGCCAGCTAAGGGTGATTGAGGAGATCAAGGCAATGAAGGAAACAACACGATGGATCTTGTGTGTTTTGACCAAGAGATCTATTGTTAGGATAAAAAGTAGATCACCAGAGATGGAAGGCGTGATCCCGGAGGTACGTAAATGGCAGAGTTGTGCAGATATGATATCTAAAAGATTAGATCGAACAAGATCTAATTGGATTTGGTTTTTTCCTTGAGGGTGGTGAAGAAATCCTAACCGCCTAATTTTTGAAATAGTCTTTTGGCAAGAAACCAATCTATAAAGATGAAGGAAAAAGATATTGTAAGGTGCTGCTATAATAGAAGAATATTGGTGCTACTGCGAAGTGTGATGCTTCCGTAGGTAAGAGAAAATCAACCTAGTGCTTGATGAGCATCTGAGAAGTGAGTGAGAGTGAGGGAGAACCTAGTTGAAGCATTCAATTGGTAGGAGAGAAGAACTCGTAGTGTTCATACTAGCAGAGCAGAAGTGAAGGAGGCTGCAAAAAAGGAAGACAAAGAACTAGCTAAGTGTTATACTGGTGAAGAGAAGAGAGTAAGGTGGAGATCCAGCAAAGTAGAAGAAGAGGATAAGTGTATCGATAGAGTTCATTGGTAGTTAAACAGCAAGAGAGAGTGGCAGAAGAGTGAGTCGGTGTAGAAAAGAAGGTATCTCATTGACAAAGTGAGACATATGATAAGGTTGCAAGATTCACTTGCAACAAGATAACTACTTATGTATTTAATGTTTATATTGTGAACACTGAGTTGTAGCTTAGTGCAGGGGTTGGTGCTCCTTGGGTTGGTGCCCTAAATTTAGGGGTTGTAGCTCCCTCGGGTTGTAGCTCCTTGGGTTGGTACCCTAAAGTCAGGGGTTGGTGCTCCTTGGGTTGGTGCCCTAAAATTTGTAACTGTATTTTTCATTGTGAGGTTGGATTGGAGTAGTAGTCTCCAACAGCATTGCTCACCGATTTTTTTACCATCTTGAATTTTCCTTGTATATGATAAGTGTTAGGTGATGTCCCTTGTATGATTGCATTTGTGTTGGTCTTCCCACTAACCGATCAGTCTGCATTTAGGTAGATCTATCCTCACATAGGATTAGTAAAAAGGAAAAGATTTGAGAACCACTGATTCACCCCCTCCCCCTCTTAGTGGTACGTTTTGTCTAACAATTGGTATGAAAGTGTAGGTTCCCAATTAGACGAGCTTTCTCCAACTTGGGTAGATTCGGGCTTAAGGACACAATGGTTTGTTTAGTGTCAATCTCTGCTCTTGTATTTGATGGTTCAAATTTTTTTATTTGGAGTTGCAGAATGGAAGTTTTTGTATCCTCTTTAGGGTTTGATTTATGGATGTTAGTAGTTGATGGTCTCCCTAGAAAGATCTATCTTCCTACTAGATTTGTAGAAGAAAGAAGAAACCAATGCAATAAAGAGGCCATGAAGGCTATATTCAATGGACTCACAAGTGATGTCTCTTCATAGGTGGAAAAGTGTAAAACAACAAAGATCTTATGGGAAAGATTGAAGAAGCTCTATGGAAATGTACCCACATCTATAGAACCAACAATTGAAGGAAATATGAGAAATACATCTCATATTTATCTAGATGATGAAGAAGGAGCTCACCTCTTTATGGCTCAAGAATCTGAAAGTGGCTGGGTAAATAGTTCCCCCTAACAAGATGTGGTGGGCAGTGATGATGATGAGGAAGACATGGCAGATAGATCTAGGCATCAAGATCCATTTGATAATAATGAAGAAGTAGAAGTTGACCTTGAAGGAGAACTTGTAAATACACTTGAAGAAATCAATAGAGTTAGAAGGGAATACAAGCTATTCAAGAATGCTGCCATAGTAGAGGAAAATCGGCTATCAAAATGCCTTGAGGAATTTGAGAAAAGCCTCTCAGAGTTGATGTCTCAAGAAGGAGACACCAAGGGAAGATCTAGCATCTAGGTTAGAAGTGAAGAATGAAGAAAATCAATAGTTGCTTGGAGAAATGAAGTTTCTCTAAAATAACCTTGAGAAGCGTCAAGATGAGCTCAAGGTAAGAGTCTGGTTTGATGGCATCAAAGATACCTTGGACAAGATACTAAAGAATCAAAAGCATGCCAAAGATATTGAAGGTTCAGGAAGTGGTGCCGGTGAATGCTCCACCAGCAAGGATGTCCCTCACAATGACATTCTATTTGTCTCTTCCAATGGAGAAAACAAAGGCCAAACCTTCTCAGTGAGAAATGCTCCCCAGAAGAAGATTGATCTAGATACAATTGGTGAGGACTTGCAGACAAGAAAGAAGATTAGTGCTACAAGAAGAAGGAACACTAGAGATCCCAAAGGAAAGGGGAAGATGAGAGTAGAAAGATTCAATAGAAGCAAGAAGATGAGGAAGCAGCAAAGAAGACCTCCTACTAGTAGAGGACAGAGAAATGCTATCACCCAAAGGGGAAAGAAAATATGGGAGAAGAAGAGACTAGAAAGAAGAGCTGCACAGAATGGACAACCAAGGATCCATTCTCAAAGAAGAGGAAACGGAGATACAAAACTGGTAAGATCTCCCCATTCATGGAAAAATAAATTTGTAAGTCATATGTCATCATTTATTGGATTTTGTTTTGCATATAATGCCTATGGCCATAGGGTAGAAGAATGTAGAAAGATATCTAGAAGGAATAATCTAGGATCTCATAGACAACATGCATATGAGAAAAATGTATCTAGGAATAGATACATGCATGTCCCCTCTTCCAGTTATGCAAATGTTATTTGATATAACTGCAAAGGTTTTGGCTATAGAGAGTTTCAATGTAGGAAGAGGAACTTGCAGTCACATGGAGGCCGACAAAATGGCTATGCTCTACAGAAAAGTGAAAACGGAGCATATGGAAGGCAAAGACCTGCATGGAACCAAAGTAGAATTCTCCCTACAGAAGCAAGAGGTCCATCGGTTTCGGCTGCCAGTCACAGCAACATGACCAGGAGAAGATGGTCAAACCGATATGTCAAGAGATTTCCCCATCATGAAGTTGGGATGGATATTGTGTGCTACTATAGAACTACTTTCAATTGTGATGGAGAATCAAGAAATGGAAAGACCCATCGGCAGAAGAAGGAAAGACTTGCTCCCAAGCCTGAAAATGGGAAAAAGGATGAGACTAAGAAGGCATGGATGAAGAAGACCATAGACCATCACTATGCATCCAAGGCACAGGTGATATCTCCTAAGGCCTAAAGGAGATGAAGGACCCCAAGGGGAGTGGCACATTGAATTTATCATTCACCCCCTCAACAAAGATGGCATCATGGAAAAACATGTTGTTGCCGGTGCAAAGAGAAATGAGGCGAAGATAAGTATGTCTAGAAGTTGCCTTGTCTACACATCTACAGATCAGTGATGGATCACTACTTAATGTGTTAATAAGTGGAGGTTAACAATTAGTACCAGGTGTTAACTGGTATGTGCAGGATGTTACCAGCATGTATGCTAATAGGTACTTGCAGGTTATGTAAGACAATGGAGTTGGAAGTTCATTGCATCAGTCCCAATAGCATGGAATATGGAGTTCATCTCTCAGGTGGTATTGGAAAAGACCTGAATGACATTTGTTGACCCTGTGGTTGTTCATGTAGGCATGCATGTTTTTGGGCTTACCGGTTTGACTCTTAGCATGATGATAACATTGTCTAGCATTGTGTAGATCTAGGATCATGTCATAGGTTGTGGTGAATATAATAAAATTAAAAGATCATCAGATGATCACATATGCACAGCTAAACTGGTATATGGAGAAGATCAGAATCTCAGTAGGGTATCTAACCAAAGATAAAAACCTAAGGTGTATGAATCAGGGGGAGTTCAAGTGCTCATGATGCAAAGCTAGATTGCTTGACTTGTAAGGATATTGACTGCCAAACTATGAGAGATGGAAATTGCAGAGGTGTTGCAGGTTTACCGGTAGATGAGTAGTATTCACTAACACATCAACAATTGGTAACAGTCTTTCTACAACTTGAGTTCAAATTGCTTCAGACTTGCATGCTCAATCGGTGTCAGCTAATGGTTGAGTTCCCCATCTCAACTTTCATGACTTGAGAAGATGTAACAATCGGTGACAAAAATAACAAGTGGTATCAACAGAAGTGTTACATCCAATGAAGATAAAGGGGGAGAAAGAATTCTATCAGTGACTAGTAAACACAGGAAGGAATGATATCCTGACAGTACCCTTTGTCATTGTTGTTAAAGGGGGAGAAGGATTCTATAGTATACTGCATACTACATGTGAATGAATCCATGGATAACAGTAAAGGGGAAGAAAGACTATGTAGTATGCCAGATACTACATGTCTTGACATCAATGCCAAAGGGGAGATTGTTGGCATTATGTTGTCATTGATGTCAACCAGTATGAGATGACCACTAGTAGCAGAGATGGATGTGCAACACTTCTATGAAGGAGTACAGGATGTGATATCTTTTATATCACCTTGTGTTGTAGAAAACTACTAAATCGGGAAGGCAAGAACAAGTGGCCAGTGGAGTCATCAGTACACAAGTTAGTGCCTAACTTGTGTGATGAGATAGAGGAGTTTTTGAGTGGTTGTTTGTGATGAAGAGACAAAATATTACCTAAATCACATCAACACTAGAGGAGAAGAATGAATGGGCCACCGGTATACTGTGAGGCTACAGAACAGCGAGACTCTCACTAGATGAAGTTGCAGTCATCATGAGAAGCAATGACTGACAGTGAATATGCTCACTTTAGACCACATGTGCCTATTTGAAAAGATGTTACACAAATAGGGAAGTCACATGAAGAGCATTGTAGGATGCAGAAGGCAAGGTGTCACTCCACTGGTAAGTGGAGATTATCTCTTATTATGCATTGTGTGCATAAGTGTGAAAAGGTAAAGGCAGTTACTTGAAGGCACACATCGGATCCACCAGTGAATTGAGAGAATGCCTTAAGTACATGAGATTAGGACCAAAAAAGAAGGCATGTTGAGATACCAGTTCAGAGGAAGTGAGAAGTGTTTGTCACCTTGTCAAACCAGTAGAGGAATGAACAGAATTGATCAGGGAAAAGGTAAGGCTAAGCAGATGTAGCCAGAAATAGATTGACATGATTAAAGATGGAGTGTTGTGAAGGTTGATGACATGGTGTTATTGAGAGTGGTAACTGGTATGTAAGTCCATCATTAATATGGACAAGGTGCAAATACTTGATGGGAATGTGTGTGCATATGTCTATCATTTCTAAAGACTGGTTTGAGGGTTACACCTATAGATTAAGAAAGGTCATGAAAAGAAGGACAACTGGTAGGGTGTCATATGCTAGTAGGGTTTGCTTATCGATAGATGGAACTGATTGTTTGAATGTTCGGTGACTAGGCATGGACTGACAGTGATGCTAAGAAAGGATAAAATGGCAAACATGCATGAGGTGGCAAACCTACATCAGATAAAGATGAAATGTACATCGATAGAGTAGGTGTAGAGTTGATCAACTGTGATAAAAGGTCCCACAAATCACTTGACATGTTGCAGATTGTTGTAGGGGTTTGTGACTTGAGGTCTAAAGGAAAAATATGAGCTTGCTAAGGGAGATTGAGGAGATCAAGGCAATGAAGGAAACATCACGATGAATCTTGTGTGTTTTGACTAAGAGATCTGCTATTAGGATAAAAAGTAGATCACCAGAAATGGAAAGCATGATCCTAGAGGTACGTAAATGGTAGAGTTGTGCAGACAAGTTGTCTAAAAGATTAGATCGGACAAGATCTGATTAGATTTGGTTTTTTCCTCGAGGGTGGTGAAGAAACCCTAACCACCTGATTTTTGAAATGGTCTTTTGGCAGGAAACCATTCTATAAAGATGAAGGCAAAAGAAATTGTAACGTGCTGCTATAATAGAAGAATATTGGTGCTATTGCAAAGTGTGATACTTCTGTAGGTAAGTGAAAATCAACCTAGTGCTTGATGAGCATCTAAGAAGTGAGTGAGAGTGAGGGAGAACCTAGTTGGAGCGTTCAACTGGTAGGAGAGAATAACTCGTAGTGTTCATACGGGCAGAGTAGAAGTGAAGGAGGTTGTAGAGAAGGAAGACAAAGAGCTAGCTAAGTGTTATACCAGTGAAGTGTAGAGAGTAAGGTGGAGATCCGAGAGAGTAGAAGAAGAGGATAAGTGTACTGATAGAGTTCATCAGCAGTTAAGCACCAGGAGAGAGCAACAAAAGAGTGAGTCGGTGTAGTAGAGAAGGTATCTCACTGATAGAGTGAGACATATGATAAGGTTGCAAGATTCACTTGCAATAAGATAACTACTTATGTATTTAATGTTTATATTGTAAACATTGAGTTGTAGCTAAGTGCAAGGGTTGGTGCTCCTTGGGTTGGTGCCCTAAATTCAGGGGTTGTAGCCCATAAATCAGGTAGGGGTTGTAGCTCCTTGCATTGGTGCCCTAAAGTCAGGGGTTGGTGCTCCTTGGGTTGATGCCCTAAACTTTATAACTATTTTTTTCATTGTGAGGCTGGATTGGAGTAGTAGTCTCCAACAACATTGCTCATCGAGGTTTTTCCCATATTGGGTTTTCCTTGTATATGCTAAGTGTTATGCAATGTTCCTTGTGTGATTGCATTTTTGTTGGTCTTTCCACTAACCAGTCAGTCTTCATTCAGGTACATCTATGCTCACATAGGATTAGTAAAAAGGAGAATATTTGAGAACCACTTATTCACCCCCTCCCCCTCTTAGTGGCACATTGTGTCTAACAAACTGAACCATAGCTCGTAAGGGGTCTTACCAGAATCACCTTTTATATGCACCCGGTTGAATGTGTAAACAATAGTGCTAACAACTTCTCTCCAAAAGGTTTGTGCAATATTTCCTTTTATCAACATAGTCCTGGTAGCATCCAAAATGGTTATGTTCTTCCTTTCAACAACTCCATTTTGCTGAGGGTTCTTAGGAGTAGATAACTATCTTCGATTTCCATTCCTATCACAAAATGTATAAAAATCTCTTGATGTAAATTCTCCTCCTTTGTTAGATCTCAGGCACTTCAGCTTCAACCCCATCTCAGTCACCACTCTATCTTTGATTATTTTGAATTTCTCCAATGCTTCTGATTTCTCCCTTAGAAAGGTAACCCACATCAACCTAGAATAATCATCAATTAACAACATGAAATATATGTCACCCTACATGCTTCTCATTCTAGTAGGACCATATAAGTCAGTGTGCACTAGATCTATCCATTAGATGAATGCAACTTACACTTTAATGTAGTTCTTGTTTTCTTTCCCAACTAACATTCCTTACATACTAGATTAGATGGCTTCACAATTTTAGGCAAATCTCTAACAGCTTGAGTAGAACTTGTCCTTATCATGCAGTCAAAATTAACCTGACACAGTCAAAATTACCTTTAATCTTAGTCCCTAATGCAATCTCTATACAAGAGGCATTTAGGATTTTTCATTTACCATTCTTGAATTGAAAATCATATCCCATGTCAACCATCTACCCAACACTCAAAAGATTATGCTTCAAACCTTCAACATACAAGACATCATTAGTATTATGCTTACCATTAAAAGATATAGAACCTCTACCATGAATCACACAAGCTTTATCATCTCCAAATCTCACTACACCACCATCATACCTCTCCATACTCATTAATTTACTTTTATCACCTGTCACGTGATGTGAAAAATCATTGTCAATCACCCATTCATCTTTCTCTTTAATCTTAGCAACTAAAGATTTCTCCTCAACAATGCAACTTGTAGAATTCATCGGTACCAAATCATCTTCCTTGATAGCAATAAATACAAACTCATCTTCTGAATTCTCATTCTATGGTTCTTCATCTATCACACCTTCATCAGTAGCATAATAGCACCTCTTTTGATATCTGAACTTCCGGTTAGGCTTATAGGGCTTATCATTCTTTTCATGCTTCTCATACCTATCATACTTATCAGATCTATCATGCCTTTCAAATTTATCATGCTTATCATATCTAGACATTCTCTCAGGACACCTAGAAGAAAAATGTCATATCTTATTATAAGAGAAATATTTCAAAGGTAACTTTACATCATACTTACCGACTCCCTTAGGCAATCTTTGAGCAATAAGGGCTTCAAGCTCATCCAATTCTCTTTATTTCTCTTTCATCTCTCTCTTTTCTCTTTCATATCTGGAAACCCAACATGAACTATCTCCCAAATCACACTTCTACTTCTTGGATATAGAAGCTTTGAATGTAGTCTCATATTTACCATGTGATTCTCCAAATTGGCTTAACTAAAATGCAGCAAGCTTACCAACCAACATGTCTCTTGTCACAGTAGTCAAACTCTAGGTTTCATCAATAGAAACTACTTTATGCTTGTAAGCAGAGGGTAATGATCTCAACACTTTAGCAACAATATCATCTTCTTCAATAGTTCCACCCACACATCTTATGTTCATGACAAGCTCATTCACCTTATCCATAAAGGATGTTATGTTTTCATCTTCTCCCATCTTCAATGCCTCATACTTCCCTTTCAAACTCTACAACTTAGCTACTTTGACTTGTGCATCTCCTTCATACAAGGTATCTAACTTCTTCTAGATCTCATGTGCACTATTCAAACCCATCACATTAGTCATCTCTAAATCAGTCAAGGCACTCAGCAATGCTTCCTTAGCTCTTATATTATGTTCAACATCCTTGATCTCAGTAATAGTAACCGGTCTATTCTAAGGGACATTGTAGACATTCTTTGTAATCTTCCAATACTCATCTCCAAGACACTTTAGGTGAACTTCCATCTGGCCCTTCCATACAGTATAATTTCTTCCATCAAATCTAAGACTCTCCTTGAACACATAGTTTTTCATCTCAGATCTCTTCAATTGGTCAATCTTCTTCTGAAGGAACTAGCTCTGATACCAATTGTTGGGAACAACAATGAAGAAAAACTGAGCGAGGGGGGGGGGGTGAATCAGTTTTCACCAGATCAGATAGTTTAAGCACAATCTCATATTTCAATCAACTACAACAAGAATAAAGATAAAGATGACAACAACAACAACACACATAACACCAATATTTTTGATATGAAAAGGCCAGTTAAGGGAAAACCATGGTGGGAACCTACGCACAATAAGATGATACCCTGTAGTAGTATGTGTAAATATTACAATGAGGAATGCACATGCATTCAAGTACACTACCTAGAGATCATTTATCAAAATACAATGACCTAAAAGGCTCCAACCCTCAGGGAAGGTTCACTACCTTACAATAATATTTAGACTACAATCCGGATTACACGAACTACAAAGATAGTATTTGCTAATGCCTAGTGACAGTTCCCATTAAGCTCATTTTTCTGCCCTACAATAATCTCTGCTCAATACACCATATCGAAGGATCAATTCTATTATGTGCACATACACCACTCTCTGATAATGTAGACACCACATCAACACCCAAATTACATGAATATAACACCTATTTATACAGATGGTCAACCTTGACTACAAGGTTGGCCAAACCCTCAACCCTCAATTAAAAAATTACATCACACAATACATAAATATACCACCAAACCAATATAATGCAATAGATGACATATCATGAACCTAAATCAAATCTCCAAACATGCATCACCATCGAAAATCTTGCCAAGATCAACCGTAACATGCTACACCACCAAAAATGCCGCATAACATGAAGAATAGTACCGGACCCAAATGATCTTGAAAAATGCACATAGGAATCAATGCAGCCCATCAAAACAAATAGAAACCAACCAGGAAACACCAACAAGCTCATTAAAACCATCTGCAATAGCTGCACCAACACCACTTTTTCAAATTTTCATCGATCAACACACTAGCAATCAAAAACACTTAATAGCAACAATTCAGACTAGAAAGATAACTTGCAGAGAACCAAATCATGAACCATCTAAACTGTAGATACACATGAACATCTAAAACATTCTCCCAAATCCACAACAAAAAATATAATCATACCGGAGCATAATGGATCAAATACCAGACTCTACCAACTACAAAATAGAAAGACCAAACCTCAAACTGAGTCAAATGATATGATCAAGTGAACATCCGGATCATTGAAATAAATAAAGAATGAAGTATCTCTAGTTGATTTAGCATCCCAAATAGATAAACCAACCAAACCAACTTACTACAAACACTAGAACACCAAACATAGGAATATGTTGACATAAATGACAACAACATATCCTAGTAGCAACAATATCCAACATGAACTTTTGAGCATTAGGTTGTCTTACCAGAGACCTTCTAGGTTTGATCTTTTACTTTTCTAATAGGATTGCTTTGACCAGATCCAGAGCTTTCACCTTTCTCAAATCTAAGACCTTGCTTGTCATCTGCATTCTTCTGGCTTTCAAGCATCACATCAAGCTTAGCTAAGCTAATCTTGAACTTCTCCTTGTACTCATTTTCCATCACAAGTTCATCCCTAAGAATGAAAATATACCTTTCAAGATCTTCCTCATGGTGTTTGGATTATTTCAAGTCAAGCTTCAGTTGGCCAATCTCATAATCTAGTCTACAACATTCATTAGATCTATCTTTCAAGGACTGAGTAAGATTCTCTTCACTCTTCTTCACTTTCTTCAATCTCCTTGGTCAATCCCATCACCATAGATTCCATCTCATTCTTTAGGGCTGCATTTTCTTTTGCAAGCTTCTCACATTCTTTTGTCTTCTCCTTCAAGGCTTTACCCAGGTGACCATCTTCCCTACTTTTGCTTTCTTTCTTTTTTAGCTTCTCCAAAAGCCCCTCTCTCTTTTCCATGGACTTGTTTAGTTTATCTTTTAATGACTGAATGAAATTCTTAGCATCCTTAAGACTCCCTTGCAATTATTGGACTTCAACTTTGGATTGATTAAGATCATCTAGTGCAACTAAGAGTTGTTGATGAAGACCACCGAAGTCCATTGCATCACCTTCTTAGATCTTCCTCAAGTTGTTAAACTTCCTCTGAGGAACCTATTGGCAAGAGACACTGCATAGATGATAAGATGTTGTCATTGATGGAAACTGATGTCAGAAATCCCATCCGTAATTCATGATTGTTTCATACATGAAGTATGATTGAGCTTTGGTGAGGTCCGGTGAGATAGAACAGTGTATCCGACAGTATGCAGTATTCTAATTGGAATTTCATTTTGGTTGAATGTTTTGTGTTGTGGATCTTGGAGCAGCATTGTGGATGTGTAATCTTCCTTATTTCAGGTTTGTGGGCTCTAGTGATGATTCTTGAGTAAGTTGGAAGATCCGGTGTACAAATTTTTAGTTAGAACAATGTTCATCAATAGTAACGTGTGGATATTCATTTTTCGGATCTTGTGGATTGATTTTGGTGATCATTTTTCTATTTGAGGATGGTCAGCCAACATATGCGAAGCGTGTGGGCAATTTTTTTTAGTCCACATGATTGTTTTGAGTTCAGATTGAGCTGACTTGGGTAACACGTTTCATTTGTGTGTTACGCTTTTTTGGGCCAACATGTAGAAGATCTAATTTGATGTTGCAGATATATTAAAGCGATTGATATGATCATTTTTATATTGGTGGTTGTGTGGAAAGTATTTGTGAGTGATTGTGTGTAGGTTCACGTGCGCATGTGAAGGATTTGTGCTCCAGAATATAGCAAAATCTTAGAACAAAGCAATATAGAAAATTAGAGTAAGATTATGTGTTTTGTGCTTAACCTGGACTATACTTAGGCATTTGTTGATGTTATTCAATAGTTAAAACCTTGTAATCTTTTGTAATCATTTTGTAAGGAAATGAGCCTTTTGGGGTTATAGACCTTATTGTAATTTGAGTAGTGAGCTCTAGGCAGTGTGCCTAAATGCATGTGCATTCCCCTTATGTAATATTTATATCCTTCTAATAGATTATATTAATATTGTGAGTCTCAATCCCACCATTGTTTTTCCCTTAACCAGGTTTCCATGTAAAAATCCTGGTGTTTTGGTGTTGTGGATATTTGCTTTATGTGTTTGCATCTTTCTTTTGTTCATTTCCATTAAGTGGTTCAAGAATAAGGTTAATAATGTTAAATACTATAGAACATTGATTCACCCCCACCCTCTCAGTGTTCCTTGATTCCAACAATTGGTATCAGATCTTAGTTCCTCAGAATAATCCTAACAACTTGAGGAAGATTCGAGAAGGTGAATCAATGGATTCTAGTAGTCTCAAACATCAGCTTGTTGTTTCTCTTAAGGATCTTGATCAAGCCCAAGCTAAGGTCTGACAAATAAAAGAAAACCTTAAGGATGTTGAGAACTTCATCCAATATTTGAAAGATCAGTTAAACAAGTCAAGAGAGAAGAGAAAGGAAATTGTTGATAAGCTAAAGGAGAAATAAAGCCAAAGCATTGATGACCAAGTCCTGAAGGAAAGGACAGAGGAGTGTGAGAAGCTTGCTAGAGATAATGTAGTTCAAAAGAATGAGATGGAATCTATAGTGATGAGATTGACAAAGGAGATTGAGGAAAGGTATAAGAATGAGGATAATCTTGCTCATTCATTGAAAGAAAGATCTAATGAATGCAATATCCTTGATTATGAGAATGACCAACTGAAGCATGATTTGCATGAAACCAAGGACGAACTTGGAAAGGAGATCCTTCTTCTTGAATTTGATCTTGAAGTTGCAAATGAGTACAAGGAAAATTTCAGAATCAATTCATCCAGACTTGATGAGATGCTTGAAAGCTAGAAGAATTCTAATGACATAAGAGGTCTTGGATTTGAGAAAGGTGAGAGCTTTGGATCTGGTCAAGGCAATACCAAAACAAAACATTAGAAGAACAATTCAAGAAGGCCTCCGATAAGGAAACCTAATGCTCATAAGTTTAATGGTAACTATTTTGTTTGCAATAAATTTGGTTATATGGCTAGTCAATGCATAAATAGAATGAATCAGAATGGTCCATCTTCCCTCGGTTAATGTTTCAAATGCAATAAGTATGGGCATAAGTCAAATGAATGCATAAGTGTGATGAACAATTTTCAAAATCGAAGAAATCTTAGATGCTATGCATGTGGTAGGTTTGGACATGTTTCTAATCAGTGCATATCAAGAGGAAATCAAATGAATTTCAAGCCTAGACAAGGAAATGTTGTTTTCTATGCTTGCAACAAATCCGATCACATTGCAAGATACTGTAGAAGCATAAAAGTGAATAGGAAGGGTCTAGAAGACAAGAACAAGAATGTGAAGGTAGATGAGAAAGGCAAAGAGAAAGTGGAAGAAATAAGAGATCACATGAAGAAAAAGTGGGTTAAGAAGAGTGATTTAGAAGTACGAAGTGGGTCCACACCTGATTTCGATGTTGGAACTTCATCTGATAGCTAAGCTAAGGCATCCGACCTTGGGGGAGTTTTTTTATGAAACTCTTATAAACCCCGTGTTTGAGATCTATGCTTGATTCTGACAAGTTGCATAAGTAGTATTTGATGATTGCAAATTTTTTTGAAGGAGTTCCAAAAGAGTATGAACATATTTGAAGATCCGTAGAAGATTTTGTACTATACAGAGTATCCAAAATTATTAGGGCAAAGTGCATTTATTGCAATGAAAAGTTAGGTATATAGAGGATAAAAGGCGAGTTAATCACTTCATTTGTGACTTTGCATTCGAAGAGAAGAAGAGAAGAGAGATCCGCAAGCATAATTTTCAGTGACCGAAGCGTGAAAAAAGATTTCTCTAGCAAAAATCTAATCCGATGGTAAAGGTATTTATCGGTGAAACCCTTTTCAAGTTTGAAATTTAAAATTGTTGAAATGGCTGCCTCTGGTAATACAAACCCTCTTGTAGTAGACATCATTGATCGAGCACGACCAAATTTCAAATCACATCCATTCATTTCCATGGAAGACAATTCAAAGAGTGATTTTTCATAGGTTCCACATGAGGTTTTGCATATTGAGGATATTAGGGTTTTCACACATCACAATATTGAAGAGCTTGGGAGTGTACAAATGCTGAATTTATACACCAAAAAGACAACAGATGAGGTTGGTAACTTGAAACCAGAATTTCAAGTATTGGAGAATAAGGGTGTTGCACAATTTGCTAGATTCCCGATGTTTGATGAACCCGAATGGGTCTGGTACATGTTGAGCCAAATGCATGATGAGTTTATGTGGTTAAACAAGCTCTACAAGATCACAAAGAATGTTATTAGGGTTTTGATAGGGTTGTGTTCATTCGGATAACTACCCTCACTAAAGGCTGTGAAGAATGAAATTGTTACAAATGCAACCGGATCAAATTTTGATCTCAGAGCAACAAAAATTAATGATATTCTAGAGTATGATATTAAGTTTGCTTCAATGGTGATTGGTTACAAGGTTTACTATTCTATCAAGAGAAAAATTGTTTCTAAGATAGCCATCTATGTTGCCTATGAGATAGTGAAAGAAGATAAGAAGTATGACCTGTGTGAACTACTTCAGAGTGAGCTAATAAAGAACTTGAAGAAGATTAAGGAGCACAAGAAACATCTATTCAAATACGGAAATCTAATCCTATGTTTATTTTTCTACTTCATGAATGAAGTATTAAGAGTTGGTCAGGTACAATGGGCCTTTGATAGACCTATAGGCATTCAGATCTAGGAGTACTTGTATAACTCCAATGACTCTAAGGTCCATAATGCAAATCTCTGGGGATACTTTAAGAATTTTAAGAAGGAGATGCATGATAGGGAGAGGATCCCTAAGTCTATAGTGGAGAAATATCAAGATACAACCTACTTCATGGTGGATACTGATCAGTATTTGATGAAAGTTGTCGATCCCAAAACATCATGGATCATACTAATGGGATATAAAGTAGATGAGTAGATTTTGGAACTTTATGCATAACACTTGCTAAGAAAGTCAGTTGATCCATTTGAGGAGAGGTTTGGTACTTATGTAGAGAAGAGTCTGAAGCTACATCACCAATTCAAGAAATTGGTGATTTAGATGAAGGTGAAGAAAGAAGTAGAAGCTTATGCCAAAAGCATAGGGATTTCTAAGGAGGTGGTTTAGAAGGTAAGAGAGAGGAACTTCCTCTCTGAAGAATGAACTGTTAAGGTAGAAAAGGCTAAACCAGAAGCTAATACACCTAAGCCAAAGCAATCAAGAAGTACTGCTCCCTCCTCCAGTCCTACAAAACCAACCAAATCATCAGTAAATTCATCTGGTGGTGGTGAGAAGAGAAAGAAGATAGTGAGGTTTTTCAGTGTAAAGGATGGGATGATGAAGAAACTGAGTCTAATGAAGTTGTAAAGGAGGTAAAGCAAAAAGTAGCTGAGGCCTCTATAGTTTCTAAGGAGAAATCATCTAGTGGAGAAAAGCCCAGTAAGAAACCAAAATCATCCATAATTGATGAGGTAATGAAGCAAGGAAAGTTTACTGTGAAACCGGTCTTTGAGTGAAATTGTGAATGAAGTTATTAAGAATGGGAATTTAAAGTCACTATTAGAATGGTATGACAATTTTGATGAAAATGGTAAAAGAATATTAGAGGAAGCTACTATATAATATTTGAATGAATATAGAAAAGCTTTAATAGAATTAATGTCCAAAATATCTAAGAGTTTTTACAAAGTTATGGATATGTGGAGAGAGAAAACATGAGCAAAAGAAGAAAGACTAAGAGAATATGTGTTAATAAACTTATGCTCTGTGATATCAAATGATGAAATTGCAAGAATTCTCAAATTAGCTAAGAATGAGTTTCAGAGTAAGACAAGAGTAAATAAGATAATGATTGGAAAGATAGATGAAGTTGTAAAGGACACAGAAAATTTTGAGAAAAGTTTTGTTATAAAATCAAAATGAGGTTGTCCTTGAGAAAACTCAGGACGATCCGGAAGAGAAGAAAATAGATGATGCTCCTTTTGTTCCAGATGTGAAGATAGATGATCAGTGTGAATTAAATATTCTAGAAGATATTAGAAATGAGGATGCAATGGATAAGGGTAAGGAGATGCAAAAAACATATATGAGGTTGAGGATATTCAAAATCCTTCTGTTGAAGCAGAAACATAGAAGGATGCAGAGAAGAAGAAGGTTGAGGTAAAACAAGAACTCGTTCCAGAAGCAAGATACATTGCAGGGGCAGTGAAGGGAAAGCAAAAAATAGATGATCTAGAATTTATACAAGGTCCAATCAACCATGCATCTCTATCCCCCATCCAAAAGCTTCAATTAGCATCTTTTTCTCAAGCTAAGACCAGTGAATATCTCCTAAAGTCTCACACTGAAAAGATTATGCTACTTACCCTGGCATCCGGTGTTCTGGAGAAACTTATGCCTTCATTTCATAAGGATATATTAGACACCCCATCTAGTCAATTGAAGAGTTTAATCAACTTTGTGGACAATCACTTCTTTTGAGAAATTTGTCAAGGTGAAGGTTCAAAATGAGTTCAATGCAAATAGGTCGGACACTGAAGAGGATGATTATTGATGACAGAGCCGCATTATATTCTTGTGTTAAAAGTGTTCAAGATACATTATCTGAAGGAGGAAACATTTATAAATCATGCCTATCTCTATCAAAATTCACTAAGGACATAGAGAAAAATTCAAAGGAGAAAATCTCAGTCAGTTGATCCACTATTAGTTTCTTTGAGTAATCATGAAGATCAAGTAATATCTTTACTTGAAAAAATAAGAAGTTTGAGTCATGATAGGGAAAGAATAATTGGCAGAGTTAGTGATCTTTGGAGTCATATTACTCTCAAGTTAGACACATTTCTTAGTGCTCTTAAGGATGTTAAGGATGCTCAGGTTGCGAGTGAACCGACAGATCCTAAGTCAGTAGAGGCACAAACATATCTATTTAGTGGGCTTATAATGATTTTAGAATGCCTCAAGAAGGGCTAGGATAGCCATTTGGATTCAATAAAGAATACATATATCTTCAATTATTTGCAAGTAAAGACTGTGTATATATGTATTTTGGCCTGAATTTTGATTTTCGGATCCCTACCTTTGCCATTGATGTTAAAGGGGGAGTGTAGTGGAGTGAACAAAATTGATCCTAGGGTGAGTCTTTGATTTTTGGAGTCCGGTTGTTAGATTTTTAGATTTTTGCAATTTTGGATTTTTCGTTGCAATGTATAGTATTTTGGTTTTGGTCCGACACTTAGTCATTTTTCACTAAGTGCTTCCATGAATTCCAAAGGGGGAAATTATTGGAAAAAGACACTGCATAGATGATCAAATGTTGTCATTGATGGCAGCTGATGTGATAACTTCCATCCGCGGTTCATGATTTGTTCATACCATAAGTATGATTGAGCTTTAGTGAGGTTTGGTGAGATAGAACAATGTATCTGACAGTATGCATTATTTTGATTAGCAACTCATTGTGATTGATTTTTTTGTGTTGCGGATGTCAAAGAAGCATTGAGGATGTGTAATCTACCTTATTTCAAGTTTATGGGATTCAGTGATGATTCTTGAGTAAGTTGGAAGATCCGGTGTACAGGTTTTTGGTTTAGACAGTGTTCATCAATGGTAATGTGTGGAGATTCATTGTACGGATCATGCAGATTGATTTTGGTGATAATTTTTGTGCTTGAGGATGGTTAGAAAACATATAGGAAGTGTGTGGACAATTTGTTTTGGTCCGCGTGATTGTTTTGATTTCAGATTGAGCTGACTTGGGAAACACATTTCATTTGTGTGTTATGCATTTTTTGGGCTGACATGTAGAAGATCTAATTTGATGTTGTAGATGTGTGGAAAGTATTTGTGAGCAATTGTGCATAGTTTCACATGGGAATGTGAAGTATTTGTGTTCCAGAATATAGAAGAACAATAGAATAGAGTAGTATAGTAGAGCAGAGTAAGATTGTGTGTTTTGTGCTTAACTGACACTATACTCAGGCATTTGTTGATTCTATTCAATAGTTCAAACCTTCTTGTAATCTTTTCTAATCATTTTGTAAGGAAGTGGGCTTTTTGAGGTTGTAGCCCTTATTGTAATTTGAGTTGTGAGCTCTAGGTAGTGTTCCTGAATGCATGTGCATTCCCCTTATGTAATATTTCAATGCTTCTAACAAAGTATACTAATATTGTGGGTCTCAATCCCACCATGGTTTTTCCCTTAGCCATGTTTCCACATAAAAATCTTGGTGTTATGGTGTTGTGGATATTTTTCAAGTGTTTTCATATTTCTTTTGTTCATTTGCATTAAGTGGTTCAAGATTTAGGTTAATAATGTTAAATATTGCAAAACACTGATTCACCGCCCCCCCCATCCCTCTCAGTGTTCCTTGATTCCAATAGAACCAAGCTCTGATACCAATTGTTGGAATCAAGGAACATTGAGAGGGGGATGAATCAGTGTTTTGCAACTTTTGATATTATTAACTTGTTCCTTTAACCATTTAATGCATTTAATCAAAAGAAAGATTCAAAAACATTAAATGAACAACCACAACACCATAACACAAGGATTTTATACGTGGAAACCCTATTAGGGGAAAAACCATGGTGGGGATGAGCCCACAAGATGAGTATACTCAAATATAAGTTTTACAATGAAAATGCACAAGCAATCAAGCACACTGCCTGGAGCTCATTGCTCAAACAAAGAAGGCTCACTACTTATGAAACTATTACAATAGATTACTGAAGTTTTTGAACTAAAGAGTAGCATCTACAAATGCCTGATAATAGTTCTTGTTAAGCACAATAAGCACACTTTTCACAGTTATCTCATTCTACTCTATTTTACTATTCTGTCACAAATCTGGACCATACATATTTGTCCTGCGCACGTGAAACTGTGCACAATCAATCACACAACCTATTCCATACTCAAAATGATCAATTACATTGATCTTTTATATCCTCGACATGACATCATATCCATCGCTAGTCGGCTCATCAAGACATAACACATTATTGAAACTTGCACACCTTGTCGGTTGAATTCAAACTCCAATTTTTATGCGGACCGAAAACAATTGTCCACACGCTTCCCCAAATCTCAGCCAAAATTCCTAGAACACAATCAATCAGCAAAATTGCTCCATCAATTCCGCACAATGATCAACTACACAAGTCGGCTTGATACTCAATGGTAGACCAAAAACTGGTACTAAGAGGCTTCTAACTTGGATACTAATTATCACCAAAGACAAAAAATATAGAATAAGGCTAGTCCAAACATCTAACTACCTTCCTTTATATCCACAACACAAAATGGTAACCAAAAAAGAAATACCAACCAAATTACTAAACTCTGCCAAATGCTTTGTTCTAGGTTGTCGGACTTAACCAAATCACCAATCTAACCTCTGGTATAAGAAAATCATGCAATGCTGATGGGATCACTGACTTGGGTTGCCATGAATGACAACACCTAACTAGTTATGTAGTGTCTCTTGCCAACATTCTTTATATACAAGATAGATCATCAAAGCTTGAACCAAGTTGACCTAAAATAAAAAATACACCTTCTAGACCACAAACACACACACTAATCCATTCTAGGAGAAAGAGGGGACTAGAACACATCTTCCTAAGTTCAATTCACTAATCTACAGTCACCAGAACATAACTCACAACATTCTAACATGCAATGTATCCACATAGACAATTAATAGGCCAAAACATATTCTCCAATGCAAATAACTCTTGTTTGGATCTTCACACACTACGATGAGACCCATAGCAAATTCAATTACCTTCCACAAAACATATTTGGACCAAAAAGTAGGATTAACATACAATATCACAATCAACAATGAATTATACCACAACATCTAGAGAACACAGATATTTTTGAACCACAAAACTAACATATCTAAAATGCTAAAAATATAACCAAAGAAGATAACAACACCAAAAAATATCATCAAAACTTCTCGAACCTAAACACTTCCCAAACAACCAATACAATAACTGCAACACCAATACATAGAGATATCTCTGCACCACATACTTTCTGGACCAACAACTATCCAAAACAACAAGTTTGACATCAATGACAACCACAACAACACATACTTCCAACACCTATATCACTCGATGTTAATGCTAAATAAAAATGCATAAAGAAAAAAACCCATTAAAATATAAGGATTTTTGTGTCCCCCAAAATGACATTCTACACAAAGAAAAATATGATCCCAAATCCACATAAATCCCCAAGGCTACAAAAGCCCTCTATGCAAAATAAAAGTCATGTGGATTCTAATGCAACAAGATACAATAAATCCAAATTGAAATTCAAAATGGCATCTAAAATTTGTAATCTAAGAGCTAAGCATCCGCATCCTCCATCTCTTAAGTCTATTTTGGGTCCCTATGCCCCAAAATCCACTATTATATGTAGTTCATCTCCCCAAATCCTACATCCACTTCTCATCCAATCCTTCAATACACATCATGACATGTGTCAATTTTTGTCTTCATAATATTCCCCCATAACACTTTCATCCCATATTTCCATCTACACACTTTCCAACACCTCATCCCTTATCCCACATATCTCCACAATCAAATCCCTTTAATTCATGCCTTTTCATAATCCACTCATTTTAAAAAGGTTTTACCAACAACCAAGAGCCATTTCTAAATAGCCTCCTATTACCTTGTCTTGGAAATAAATTCTTGAGTCATACATTTTCCCTCTTACTCTTCTACCAGCATCCCCATCCATATAATCCTTCATATCAAATCATCATCCACCCAATTCTTCCTCCTACCATCCAACATTCGAAAAACTTCCCCAAAACTAAAAAAAAATCAAAATCAAAATAGAAAAAAAAAAATCCTCCAATGGTGAAAACATGGAAAACATGTTCCTTGGGCAAGTACCATGATAAAAACCTAGAAATCAAGTGTCATTTGTAAATCCCCCCATCTACTTTATCTTTGTACTAGGGATAAATATCCTTCTAGCTACCTATCATCATCTCCTCCATCCCATCTACCTATCCTACCTATCATATCTTATCCATTCAATTACTCCATCCTCCTTTCAATATTAATAAACATGAGAAACTGTCCATTCATGATTTGGAAACATCTTGGCATATATTCCCTCATTGCACCTTTCACCCATATATCCTCCTATCCTTCCATCATTCCTCCCCTCCAATTCATTCATATTATCCATCCATAATATTGGTATGATCATTATACTCAATATTCCCATCATCTAATCCTTCCATAAACCTCCATATCTGTTATCCTCCCATCATCCTATGATGAATATCCTAGTGCCTCGTTATACATGAGATATGTAGAGTGGGAAATCTTATTCCTTTGTGACATAGTCCTTAGAGATCACATCTAAACCCTCCATCCATCCAATAGTTTCTTGCATCCCATATACAAAACATCAATCCCTTCATCCAATAATCCATTCATCTTTTAATCATTATCTCTTATTCTCTATCCATCAATCCATCTTACCACCTCAAGCTCTCATCCTATATTTTCTTGTTATTGGTATATAGCTATAGGCTACCCCTAGACCCCACCACATAATGCAATGCCATTTGTCCTATTATTCCATCACTCCCATGTAATAAAAATTTTCTTCACAATCCAAAATCACAAGAAAATCATAAGTCATGCAATCTGACCATGTAATCAATGAAAATCATACAATCACATCCTTGGTCTTGTTCCTATCCTTTTTGTAAGCCTTGATCCAAACCCAATCACCATTATTGTGATGGATCCTTTCCAAACCTTGTGTAGTTTTAGGATATATTGTTCTCACATAAAAAAACACACCATCCATCATCAATTAATCTTGGCTTTTTAGCTTGACTAGGGAAACATCAAGCTTGTCTTTAAGTAATTTTGTGCATGCTTGCTTACAGTTTGTTTGTATGCATTATAAATTATATTGCATCTATATCTATCCTCAAAACCTACATGCCACATCAGTATCATGGTACTATATAACACACAATTACTTATGACTTATATTTTTCTCTGCATGGGACACATTGTCACCCTGGTTCCTTATACGTTATAGCTTGGTGCATAACATCCAGTTCTACATAAAATAAAAATTTCTCAATAAAATGCAACATAACATATTGCATCTATCCCTCTTTGTCTTCCCATCACCTATCCCCTACACCCCTCTATCCATCATCTTGTATCTTCTTCCCTGATCTATAGTACATCCCCTCATCTATTTCAAGAGCACACTCATGTTTTGTAAAATCCATCAACCCTCTTGAGTGGGAATCCTCATCCTCATCCATATAATATTTCCTCCTAGTCACTCTCTCAAATGACTAGGGCATCTTTCTTAATCCAACCATTTTTCCATGCACTTTATTTTAATCTTCTTCGAAATAATGGTAGTTTGTAACACCATTTCAAAGAGGAAAAAATGTAGACAACTAAAATTGACCATCATTACTTAAATATTTCATCTATAATTGACTAAGAATAACCCTAAATATTCAATTGATTCTATGTTTTTATTTTATTATCATATAAATAATAATTTATTATTTAATTAAATAAAATCAATATTTCATTATTCATCACTATTCTCCCACACCTATTTCTATCTTAAACCATTCAATTATTCTTCCTCATATAGTCCAATTTGGATAACTAAATCAAATTATTATGTTACTGAAGCCCCGTATCCACATACTAAAGGTTAAATAGGTATATATATTTTTATTTAATTGCATATTTTCTAGACTTTCCATTAAGTGGGCTAAAAATCAACTAGCCTAGTAATCCCCCACTTGCACAACCAAATCCTTGGTCAAACTCCCTTCAAATCATGCACATCCCCAAATGTGTACATAGGTAGGGCCCTTTGTACACAAGGCATGGACATTTTCACATGTGACATGGCTTTTGTACCATGACACAAGGGTCAAAGGACTTTCCCATTTGTCAAGGGTACTCAAAAATACCCCCTACATATTGTCCATTCAAGCTTCCCAAGGAGAATATCTACCCTCTATTTTATTCTTAACCCCCCTCACTCCATCTTCACCAACCACTTAAGGACACTTGTTCTCCTCTCATCTCCCCATGGATCTCAACCATTATGAGCTATTGATATAATATTTTAATCTTAAATATATATTTTTAAATAAAAAATATATACATTGGATGTAATCCAATTTCATATAATAATATCTTCAAATACAATCTTATGTTGTTGGTAAGAGTAGCCACATCCAATCATTGACGAGCACAACCACTAGACCATGGTGCAAGAAGGCTTAACTTGGTGGGATCTTTTATTCTTTCATCATGATTTGTAAACTCTTGTTCTTAGTCATGAGTATTGCTTAAATTTTGGGTAGAATGTGTTAATATTGTTTTAGCCTATTCTTGCATGCTCAAAGTTTCATGTACCTAATACCTAATTAGAATCAAATTATTTATAAAAAATCATTTTTTTCTAAATGAATTACTCCCACATAAAATAATTCTCAATCATTATACTCAACTTATTTTTTAATTAAATTAAGAATAAAAAAATGTTATAAGGAACACCTATGTAAAACAACAATAGATGCAAGGGATAAACAAAAAATGTTACAAACTAGCCATAATGAAATATAAACTTTATTTTGATAGAAGTCAAAAAAATATCTCCATATCATAGTCTAATAGAAGTTTCCACAAGCAAACAAATAATAATAATTTTACAATGGTTGTTTTAAAAAAAGTACATCATTATAAAACAATAGCTTGTTGTTTGATAGTAAAATAAATAACAATGGTTGTAGACTATGGAGGACAAATTTTTTCCACACAAAAATTTTCTAGGCATATGATAGAAGACCTCCATGATAACATATAAGGCAACATAAACAAAATGATTTGCTTCAAAAAGTAAAGCAATTTACTTCAAAGTCCCTTTCCACTATTGCAATAAGGGAATTAGCAACACAAAACTAGTTGGCTAGTCACTAGTGCTAGACAATTCCAAGCTCAAGAGTATCATGTATTCCCTAGATGATTGTACCAAGATAGTTGTAGCTACTATAAGAATGAATAATTAATTAATCAAAAGTACATAAAGTTAAATATTGAAAAATCTTGACAATAAATGTGTCATAGCTAATTAATGGGGAAGATTCATGAGGGAAAAGGAAGAAATGAGTCCTTCAAGGAGTGTTCATCATTTTTGGTAAGGTCCTCAAAATTATAAAGTTGGACACAAATATTATTAAAAGTGATAACAAGCTCAAAATGAGGCCTCTAAGGGAGTAGCAATGGTGGATGAAATTAACCATGTGGAGAATAAAGTCAAAATACAACCAAAAATCTTAATTTCCAAATGCTTCTAAGAATCACTTCCCTATTGGCCTAGGTGATGATACTATGAGCTCTAGAGTATCCCATGAGAGTTGTTTTCTAAGACCATTTAAAAGAGAAAAGGGTAGAGAGAGGAAAAGAGGGAAAGACATAATTATTTAGAGCGATGATAAGACCAAAAATTATTTTTAATGGAATCATTTTGGGTATAGAATGAACAAGAACAAGATGAAGAGAAGGGATACAATTGAGATGGTTTCTAATGGAGAGTTTCACATGACAGGCCCTCTAATCTAAAAATTTAAATTGAGAATCAACCTTGGGTTTCTAGATTTGTTGACTGATTTTATTCCATTTAAACACGTTTTGAGGGAATTTAAGTAGGGAGAGATGATGAGATGTGGGACGAGTTACTTGGAAATTGTCTTGAGGGGGAAGGAATGAAGGGTAATTAGTGGAAATACATCTCCATTCATTGTAAAAATAGTCTTGTCTGTATATGGAAAGGATATTGTACAAATGTGGAAATACAAGTTATTGAATACACACAATTCTATATCTATTAATAAAAGACAAGGTGTATTAGAGTTTGAGAAGCTTCCATGATATCCAATTGAAGCTTGGAGGATTCCAAATATCTTTGAATGTTTGAATTTCCTTTTTTAATATTTATTTTCCATGAGTTGTTGGATAATCCTTAGGGATTTGCTTTCTAGTTGGACAAGTTGGATCCACCAAATAGAAGACCCAAAAAAACCAAGGCCATGTCTAAGATATTGGTCATACCAAATTAGTTTTCTGGAAGTGATTTGCAAAGCTCTACAAAGAGTGTTAAAAGAAGAAAAACCATGGGTTTTAAAAAACATAGCCATAAGGAGTTTACCTCACTAGTTGACTAACTTATGAGTCCCTCCCATTCTAGTAGTATGAATGTGATGTCTAACAATTGATTCCATGGATAATCTTCCATGTCTCTCATTAGCCATTTGGTCATGAGGCAAATTCCTTGTGGGAATGAGTCTACAATAGCCATCTCGCCTTTATCTTTTGGTTGAATATAATGAATCTAGGAAGTAGTAGGTGAACCTTTTGTATTGGCCCACTTGGCCCAAATGAAGTTTCTAAATAGCTGGATAAGTTGGTTTTAACAAGTGTTGGAATGGATTAAAAAAAAGCATAAACATGGTTAGTAAGAAGGATCTTGTTGGCAACCTGAATAT
The DNA here is from genome assembly GCF_030272615.1 of Cryptomeria japonica. Classification (NCBI taxonomy): domain Eukaryota; kingdom Viridiplantae; phylum Streptophyta; class Pinopsida; order Cupressales; family Cupressaceae; genus Cryptomeria; species Cryptomeria japonica. The sequence continues at coordinate 538,162,770 of NC_081410.1, forward strand.
ATTTGACCATTGAAAAGATATAGTTGGATGAATAAAAAAAAAGCATTATCATAGCTCCACATGTCCTTTGAGAGAATGTCCAATGACAAAGGAGATTCCTAGGTATATTATAATACCTAGAAATGTTTTATTTCTCTCTAATCATTTAAAATTCAAGGAGGATGAGTGTTAGGTTAAGTCATGAGGTATTTGGTTTTTTCATGACAAGTTTAGAAACCATTATATTGTAGAGCATGTCTATAATATTAGATTAGAAAAGTGCAAATTGGGAGTTGTGGATCCTCCTATGAGGGAGATCCCTTTAATGAGATTGGAAGAGAGAGCATGCTAAGATAATTATCCTCGAGCACAACAAGAACATAAAAAAAAGAGGAGAAAGAAGGAAGACTTGGCATATTGAATTTGTAAAGGAAATCGAGGAGAATGAGAGCCATCAACCAAAACTTTAGTATTGGCATTCGTAAATAGAATTTTGATATATTTGCAAATCATGGGACAAAAAAATAGCCACTTAATAATATTAAGAACAAACGACCAACGCATATAATAATAGGCCTTGTCAAAATCCAACTATATGATTAAAGTATCTTGAGTTGTTTGTCATGTCCATTTAGTTGTCTCCTAGTCTCTTAGGCAATAAGTGCCCAAAATGAATCTACCTCTTTAGAAGCTATTCTACTCATGTCTAACAATATATTAGGTGATGCTTTTGATTATTTAGGCCAATGCTTTAGTTATTATCTTATAAGAGAAATTTAAAAGGGTGATAGGCCTTCAACCATTAATTGAAACTTCATCTTTGCCTTTGGGGATAGTTTTAATTATTCATAAAATAATAGTAGCCTTTAAAGAAATCATTCCCATGGCTCCAATGTACACATAGTAAAAACATACCAAATGTGAGACCATAAATCTTTGTAAAATTCAATTAGAAGATCATCAACCCCTAGAATTTTCTCTAGAACGGAAGAAAAAAGGACCTTGTCTAAATATTCTTTATATAGGAGGTGATCGAGGTAGTGGTTATACTTTGTGTCATTTAAATGGAATAAAACTAGAAATTCTTCTTTCCAAGATAGGGAGAAAGGGGTCTCTAGATGAATCATCCAAGAAAAGTATTTATAATATTTATAAGAAAATTGCATATTTTTTTATTGATTAGTTTTGATAATACCTTTAGAGCTCTTAATTGTAGAAATATGTTCTTTTTTATGTTTATTCTAATGGAAATGGAATAAATTTCATCATCTGATCCCCATCTTTAATTAAGTTAAGACAAACACAAATTTGTGCTCCTTTATCTCTATAAGATTCAAGTTTTTTTAAGAGATCTTTAAAATGAGATACTTATCATTGGATGACAATGTTACATGGATGGACAATGAAGAGAGTCCATTTTGAATGCAATTGGCCTTGGTGGAAACACTTTTTCCATAGTCACAATGAAAGAGAGTACAAATGGTGATGGTTCTTTCCCACCAAAAAATATTGTTTTCTTGTTGGGGTTAAGGCTTATCTTTCCAAATAGATAAGAGTTTATCAATACAATAACATTTTTCAAGTGATTCATTGAAAGTAATTTTAGAAGATAAGGATGAATAATTGGACAAAGAAAGAGTGGTAATAATAGGAATGTGGTCTAAAAGAGTGATTGAAAGGTCCACTTGAATATGTATACTAACAAAAAAGGGAAGAATTTGGTAGTTAGGGGAGATGTAAAATCAGCCAGGACAACTCATTTTCCTTAGTCAATATATTTGTAGTGGATGAACCGATGATCTATGTGCAATCAAAATTTACCAATGATATGATAAAAAACCCTAAGGGATTTTTTATTTAAAATATAGGTCTCAAATTATTTTTGAGATAGACTAGTTGTGGTGTTCCAACTACAATCTATTAAATGTTCCACCACATTAAATAACCAACAAGAGTCCACTCAACCAAGAGAAGGCTCAAGAATAGCCAATCCTAAAGTAGATTTTTATCTTCTGGGGAGTTGAGAGTGTAGATGAAGCAAAATCCATAAAGAGTATCTTAAATCGTAATAGTGGCCTCAAGTGCAACAATTATAAGGATCTATATGAAAATTGGCATGTTTAGAAAGCCAAAGGAAACTGACCAAAACAACACCATTTCGTCTATTAAAATGATTTATATGCTGAAATTGGATGTCTTTTTAAACAAAAGAAAGAGTGACTTGCAACCAAATATTTTTATTTTTAACTTCTTTCAATATGATGGCATTAGGACTATTATTTAGAGGGGTTTCTTGACTTGATATTTCCTAGTGGGGAGAGTTATACCCCTTACACTCCAAGATTGGATGCAAAACTTTAGTGCTAGGGAACAAAGAGAGGATCCTCATCCTTAAGTAGTGAGGTATTGTCTGTATCTTTAGAAATCAGATAAGTCTTGAATCTAAGGTTGTAGTTAGGTCTCAAAAGATAAGAAGAGTAGGATCAAGCTATCACAAGGCCTTGGGAAGTAGTATCAAGGTAAGGTCCCAAAAGGAAGGCTTGTTGGAGAAGATATTTTTTCCTTCTTTCTTTTAGGGACATTAGAGTTAGAAATTTAGGAGAAAGCCTTTAATGAACTTAGGTTCCCAAGAAATAGGGAAAGAATGGGGAAGAAGAGGAGGTGGAAAGGAGATTAGTGACAAAGAGAAGAATGAGGATCACTAGAGGAAAAAGGCTTAGGAAAGTTCAAGGAATGCTATAGAGGCACATCACTTGAAAAGTTAACATAGAAGGAAAAAATGTGTTAGTGGTGCAGGAGCACCTAATTGATCATATGCCTCTATGAGGCCAATATGATATTTTAGTCTCTTTTCATGTTGAATGTGTCTAAATAAGGTTCTATGAACTATTTGTTTAGGTTTGAGTTCATTTTTAGTGTTAGGTTGTTCAAGAAGTCTATATAGTTGGATATTGTCATAATATGGTCAAGAATGTAAAATAATGAGATCATGGTATGTAATATTGTTCAAAGATATATTTGATCTCATTTGGTCATGTTTGTATGAATAGGAGTCCTAAAGAGTCAATTTACAAAGTTTTTGTAATGAATGAGCCAAGTTGCTTAAGTTGTCAAATTTGTAAATTGTCATTATACAACATTGTTTTTGTCAAATGTAAAAATCAATGGTCATGTAGTTTGAAAATTGGTTGAAGTGGTTGTAACCATTTAAGAAAGGTATAAAATGACCTTGGAAAGGTCGAATGGTGGTTGGATGATATGTATTGAGAAGGAAATCAATAAAATTTCAAATTTTCCCTATCACTACAAATTTTGAATGTATAGTCTGAAAACTCTTAGTTTATCCTTGTGAAGATTGTCTTGTTCTAAATGAAAATATATTGGAAATGAAAGTGGTGTGAGTCCCCTATATTTTTCTTTTGGTTTCATTGAATTTCAATCTATTTTTTGAAAGTTACATCAAGTTTATTAAACATTGTTAAAACCCTAGATTGGGGTAACCCAAGACAGTCCTAAATTGATTGGGGGTCATTTCCACATTGAAAAATCCATGTCAATGAGTGGAATGACCCTAGGGACCATGTAATTTGTTTTATTTTTTATTGCAAGGCACCATGACATGAAAAACATCTACAAGAGTGGTGGAATTCATCAATTTTCCGAGTCTCAGTCTCCCAAGACAATAAATTGAGAGGGTTTGAGTGGAGAGAATGCAAGGGCAAGGTTACCAAGAGTTGGTGAATATCTAGAGTGATGCATAAGCATGCCAAAAACCTATTCACAAGATTGGAAGCCCCTAGAACAAGTTGAATGTCAAATGACTATGATTGTCCATAAATCCTATGACTGCCACAGTATGATAGTGAGTTAAGTTTCTGTGTTTGGTAAGGCTTGGAAGTGAATTGTTGTTGAGTTTGATGGTAGAGAAGGGAGAAAAGGGGTTCACCATCATTGTGACAAGAATTTGGAGCACTATTAAGAGGGTATGGTCCATGAAAGCTTGATTGTTCTTGTTGAATTTTATGACTATCTAAACCAATATTACCACAACAGGGTTCCTTTTGTCTTCTAGGGTGGATGGGAGGGTGAAGTCTGGTGTTTTGGTTATAAAGGAGAGTCTCCTTAGAGTTTTCATGTTATACCTTGGGTTGGTATAGTCCTACTTGGAATTGGGAGTTGTGTCTATGGGAAATTAGAAATCCTATTTGGAGATGGAATTATGTGAGTAAGGTTTGAGAGTTTGGTGTGATCCAAGGGTTGGGAGGTCTTAAGTTGGCCTTGGGAAAGTTGAATAAGCCTAGACTAAGGTGTGTCAAAGATTGGAAGAGGGTTGATGAGAATGATTGTATTTTTGGGGTATTGAAGCCTTATGAGTAACTAGTGATCCTGTGAGGGCTCTTGTGAGTCAGTGAAGGGTTGACACCTATTTGAATAGGTGAGTTGGGAGAAAGATCTCCCTAATTGGTTGTGTTTGTTGGATGATCTGCATCAAAGTGGTATCAGAGCAAGGAAGTAAATCCTTGAAGGAGATAATTGGAATTTGAGAGAAGAGTGAGTAAGAGGTTGAAGAAAAGATGCCCCGTAAGCATGTTGGTACTACCAAAGAGTTACAGGAGTTGAGAGAGAAGAATAATAGGTTGCAAGAGTTCTACAATGTTGTGTTGGAAAGGATTGAATCCTTTGATTTCAATCAGAGAATAAATGTTGACATGGGAGATGTGAGTGATGATGAGGAAGAAGAATAAGGGTCCCAGGAAGTAGAGGAGGAAGAGCAAATAGATCCTAAAGAGAAGTGGACAATCGGGTTATTAAAGGCAATGAGAAGTGACCAATATAAGGTAAGGATTGATTTACCTATGTATGGTGGGAGCCTGAATAAGGAAGAACTACTAGATTGGATTGCAAACATGGATACCTATTTTAAAAGTGAAGATGTACCTAATGATCAAATGGTCAAAGTGGGAAAGACCAAACTAAAGGGACATGCACTTATATGGTGGAATTATGAACAAGATGAGAGGAGAAAGAGGGGAAAAGGCAAGATAACATATTGGGATAGGATGGTAGCAAAACTAAAAGGTAAATTCCTTCCTAGAGATTATGAAGTTCAATTGTTTAAGAAATTACAAATTTTAAAACAAAAGGATTTAGATGTGAAGACATATATTGATGAGTTTTATAAGTTAAGCATAAGGGTAGGAAGAGATGAGGATGAAGTTGAAAAAGTGGCTAGATACATTGGTGGCTTTAGATTTAATATAAAAGATGAATTGGTTGTTTCTAACCCAAGAACCGTGGAAGAATGTTTTCAATTGGCTATCAAGGTGGAGGAGAAGATAAAGAGAAGGCAACATAAGTCTCATAGAAGCAGAGACTGCAATACAAGAGGAATGGGATCCTTTTCTACAAGTAAGAAGCCATATGAGGAAAAGAAGAAGCAAGTAAGGATAAGGAGAAAAGGATTGATGCAAGAAGTGCCTTTAGGGGTACAAGAGGCAGATTTGGAGGAGGAAGGGACTCAAATATCTTTATAGGTAGATGCTACAATTGCAATGAGATTTGTCATCTAGCATTCAAGTGCCCTTAAAAACAAGGATCCACATCAAGTGGTGGTGAAAGGAGGAGTGAAAAGAGAGTGCAACTAGTGCAAGAAGATGAGGGTGAGAGTGTAAACCCTCCAACTAGATATGTTGATCCTGAATCAGGTGAATCATTGATGGTGAGAAGAAATTTGTTGAAGACACCTAAGGAAGAAAGCATCAGTCAAAGAAGGAGTTTATTTAGAACTACATGAAAATGTAGAGGTAAAGTATGTAAGGTTGTCACTGATTCAGGTTCACAAGATAATATGGTGTCTAGGGAGATGGTAGATAAGTTGCACCTAGGTAAAATGCCTCAAGTATAACCATATAGAGTCTCTTGGGTGAATGATAGTCAAACTCTCCTAGTAAATGAACAAGATTGTGAAGAGTTTCAGATTGGTGAGCACAAGGATAGGGTTTTATGTGATGTCTTACCCATGGATTCTTGTCATTTGTTATTGGGAAGACCCTGTCAATTTCATAGATAGTCAATGTATGATGGTAGAGATAATACCTACCTAATCAAGAAGGATGGAAGAGAATTTAGACTAACTTATCTATAGGAAGATGAGAAGGTGAAAGGTAAAACCAATATTGTGATGTTTCACAAGAAGGAACCTATAAGGTGTGGTGAGGTTGAAGTCATTTCAAGGCTTGAAAAAACTAAGACAACCAGGTTTCTCAATGGACTGTTGGTTGGGACACTCATGTGTCCATTTGTGGAGGCCAAAATCAGTCAACAAATAGAGATTGTAGGTGCAAAAAGTCTGGTTTAGAGGGAAAGGGTTGAAGATGCAATGGAAAGAGTGCAAATGCAAGCACCAATTGACACCTCTAGGTGTGAACCAAGGATGGTAATGATTTTTAACCCTATAATATTTGATATATCTCTATATTTTGGTTAATATCATTTTGTTGCAGGTGTCCAAGGAGTTCAACAAAAACATGGAGTTGGATGGTACTCGTGAGACATGAGTTTCTCCTTAGAGGGGTGTATGGTGTAGAAGCACCTAATTGGTCATATGCCTCTATGAGGCCAATCCAATATTTTAGTCTCATTTCATGTTGAATGTGTCTAAATAATCTTCTATGAACTATTTGTTTAGGTTTCATTCCATTTTTAGTGTTAGATTGTTCAAGAAGCCTATATATGTGGATATTGTCATAATATGGTCAAGAATGTCAAATAATGATATCATGGTATGCAATATTGTTCAAAGATCTATTTGATCTCATTTGGGCATGTTTGGATGATAGGAGTCCTAAAGAGTCAATTTACAAATTTTTTGTAATGAATGAGCCAAGTTGCTTAAGTTGTCAAATTTATAAATTGTCATTATACAACATTTTTTTTGTCAAATGTGAAAGCCAATGGTCATGTAGATTGAAAATTGATTGAAGTGGTTGTAACCATTGAAGAAAGGTATGAAATGAACTTGGAAAAATTGAATGGTGGTTGGATGATATGTATTGAGAAGGAAATCAATAAAATTTTAAATTTTCCCTAACTGTCATTGTAAATTATGAATGTACAGTCTGAAAATTCTCATTTTTTCCTTGTAAAGATTGTCTTGTTCCAATTGAAAATCTATTGGCAATGGAAGTGGTGTGAGTCCATTGTATTTTATTTTTGGTTTCATTGAATTTCAATCTATTTTGTGAAATTTTTGTTAAAACCCTAGATCAGGGTAACCCGAGACAATCCTAGATGGATTGGGGGTCATTTCCACGTTGAACAATCCATTTCAATGAGTAGAATGACCCTAGGGACCATGTACCTTGTTTTATTTTTTAGTGCAGGGCACCATGACATGAAAAACAATGCAAGGGTGGTGGAATTCATCAATTTTATGAGTATCAGTCTGCCAAGATAGTGAATTGAGAGGGTTTGAGTGGAGAGAATGCAAGGAAAGGATTACCAAGAGTTGGTGAAGGTCTAGAGTGATGCATAAGGATGCCATAAACCTATTCACAAGATTGGAAGCCCATAGAAAAATTTGAATGTCAAATGACTATGACTATCCACAAATCCTTATGACTGCCATAGTTTGACAATGAGTTAAGTTTATGTGGTTGGTAAGGCTTGGAAGTGAATTGTTGTTGATTTTTATGGTAAAGGAGGGAGTAGAGGGGTTCACCATCATTGTGACAAGCATTTGGAGTACTAGTGAGAGGGTATGGTCCGTGAAAGCTTGATTGTTCTTGTTGAAGTTTATGACTATCTAAACTAGTACTACCACAACAAGGTTCCTTTTGTCTTCCAAGGTGGATAGTAGGGTGAAGTCTGGTGTTTTGGTTATAAAAGAGAGTTTCCTTATAATTTTCATGTGATGCCTTGGGTTGGTGTATGCCTACTTGGCATTGGGAGTTGCGTCTATGGGAAATTAGAAGTCCTAATTGAAGATGGATTTATGTGAGTAAGGTTTGAGAGTTTGGTGTGATCCAGGGGTTGAAAGGTCTTAAGTTGGCCTTGGGCAAGTTGAATAAGACTAGACTAAGGTGTGTCAAATATTGGAAGAGGGTTGATGAGAATGAGTGTATTTTTGGGGTATTAAAGCCTTATGAGTAACCAGTGATCTTGTGAGGGATCTTGTGAATCGGTGAATGGTTGAGACCTATTTGAATAGGTGAGTTGGGAGAAATATCTCCCTAATTGGTTGTGTTTGTTGGATTCTCTACATCAGTTAGCATGAGAGGTAGGAGAAATTGGTGTGTGAGGATTGCAAATAAGATGGTCCCAAATTAGATGAACTTCTTGATGACAGTAAAAGTATGAATTTGGCTTGTTAAAAGAGTTAATTTTTTGCTCAAATTCAAAGTTTGAGATGACTAGCCTTATGTACTTTGGTAGGGCTTGAGTACGATCTATCTCAACACAACCCTTATGTTGAACTCATAGGCTATCCCATTTGTCTAAGTTATATTTACATCATAGCACTTTTCTAAGCTATGAGGATACCTTGAAGAAAGGGTCAAGAGGCAAAGTTAAAGAAAGAGAATTCAACCCATAAGGGATTTTTTAATTCAACAATGCTAGATGAGTGGAAGTCAATATCCCATGCTTGTACTTCACAATTTTTTCTCATAGATGATCCATGAACCATGATGTAACATAATTTTGGCATGATTTGGGCCTATGAAGGTACAAGAGACATACCCATTACCCAAGCCTGTAAAAATAAAATTATCATATTTTATTTACATTCAAAAATAACTTCTAAAATATTATCAAGCAATGAGAAGGCAATTGATCTACCTTCCTTACCATCATCTATTTTGTCCGAGGCTAAGGATTTTTGTGGTACCTTGTTGTATTTGGTGATAAAAGGAACAAAATGGATGACACTTCATTAACATTCATGTCAAATTACAAAATGTGATTTCAATGGATGTTGAGAGCTTGGCCTTTTACCCTTTTGTCAAGGATGTCGTGTTCACATGACTTGCTTCTTCATGTTGCTTGCCCTAGGTTTTAGATTTGAATGTGTTTTATTGTCAATATTTTATCTTAGTAATATGAAATTAGATGAAGTCATTGTACGCCAAAGAAAGTCACTAGGATTTGGATAAGGATCTAGAATGTTCACAATGTAAATAATACTTTTTCTTTCTTTTTCTTTACTCAACTTCTAAGTTTTTATCTAATATCCTTCACTTTATACTTAACTAAGTTTTATTATTTACTTATTAAAAATCCATGGAATATCTCACTAATAATATTTTTATAATAAGCAAACACTATAGAACGAATAATACAAATTAAAACAATGCTTCGATTATTTTAATATTAAAAGTTACAATCCTCATTTCACTTATTTAAAGTTGAATTCATAATTGACTAGGGGAAGAGTACCAATAGCTGAAATAGTTCCAATAACCATCACCTTAATACCATGTTGACCCCCCAAAACATAAAAAAAAAATTGTCAATATATAAATAAAAAAATACCAGTAAATATTTATTTTAACACCAGTACATGTTCACAAATGAATTAGTAGTTGACAACCAAAAAGTTAAAAAAACAAAAAAACTGTTGGTACATTTCCTATTTTAATACAAAACATCTTGCACAAATAATAAACATTTTTATTTTTTTAAAAACTTAATGTTTACATTTGCCACTTTATGCAAGTGGCTTAAGAGTACAAATGTACTCCAATTACAATTACATAGGCACAACTATTGGTGCATTACATGACATAAAAACAATCAATTGTAAACTTCTTAGATACTCAAGTGTACATCCTTCCAAATATCACTTCACAGCTTCATGCATTAAATAGATCTGCATTTGGTACCTACATTTGCAACAACTAGTGTAAGGCTCCCCAATATCCAAGAATTTGCATAAAATCCAATTTAAAAAACCAAGTTTCATTCAAAGCAAGGAAGAAAATTGAACAATTCGAAGCAATGGAGGACTGCATATTTAATATGACATGACCGACTGTTTCCCACAAAAATTCAAATTTGAAAATAGCTAGCTACCACAATCGAATGCATTGCACATTCAAATTATATTATAAGACATAATTTTCCGTGTCACTTTCACTACAATCCAATTCATTGCATATTCATGAGCTCTGCAAATACCCTCTACACATTCCTTACTCGAGGGTGCACATTCAGGTTGGTACATAGAAAGTAACTAAATTCCCTACATTCAATGAATACTGTTAACTAAATGTTATAAATCTTTCAATTCAAATTATATTGTTTTCAATAAACCATCATTTCTTTCAATATAGTCACTGTAAATAATATAAACTAGGATTTCTTTCAATATAGTCAGTGTAAATAATATTAACAACCATATTGGATGTCCAATTATGGTTTACCTCCTTCGTAGCTGCATTATGCTTTGTCTATTGATGAATTCTTTGTATGCGGTTTACAATTTCATTTCAAACCAACTGAATATCTTTTTCATTTTCTTCGAAACCCCTTCATTATTTATCATTTCCTTTTATGGGTGCGTTGTTAAATGGCGTCTCTCTGTTTATAATGCCAAAATCATTACAGTGAATGCAAAAAAAATTGATTATTGTTCATAATTGTTCAAAACCCCTTCATTATTTATCATTACAACAATGTGTATGCCTGATACTATTACTTACAGTGACTATTTACTGGCTATATATATACACACACACATATACACACACACACACATATATATACACCAGGCTAGACAACTTTTATTGCAAAGTTTAAAATGGGCGGTCAAAAAATATGTTGAACACCCATAACATCCTTCCCACGGACACGTTATGGGCCCATGTTGCACAAACTCCCGCTATCTTTTTTGCCCTCAAAACATAGGGAAATGAAGATTTTTTGTGGCATTTTCATTGTTTGCTCTATCTTCAATTTGTTAATATACTCACTATAAATAATATTATTAGGCATATCATGTAGTACTTCCATTAAATTTCATATGAGAAATACAACAACATCATTCAACCATTTACTCATTTGAGAAATGAATTTGCATCTTCATACTATGTCAACAATAACCACTTTTTAATCACATCACAGTTACATCTTCCACTCATGCATCTCGTGCTTGTAGTTTTTCTCCTTGTTATATAAGGTTTCAAGTTTTGTACCTATGTCTATGTGTCTGTATATATATATATATATAGACACACACACACACACATCACAGTTACATATTGAACTCCTGCATGGCTTTTTTGAGTTCTCTGGCTATATGGTTATTCTCTATATTTTCATGCATACAGAAATAGAGACACAATACCATTCTTTTCTGTTTCCCTTGATGTTCAATGATGAGTTACAGAAATAGATTTGTTTTCCATCATTTATCTCAATGGCATTGAGGGTTTCATTTAAATGATCTGTCTCTCTATATATATTTATACGGTAACATTTTTTTGGTTGTTGAAAGATGTTCAATGATGAGTTACAGAAATAGATTTGTTTTCCATCATTTATCTCAATGGCATTAAGGGTTTCATTTCAATGATCTGTCTCTCTATATAAATTTATACGGTAGCATTTTTTTGGTTTTTGAAAGATGTTCAATGATGAGTTACAGAAATAGATTTGTTTTCCATCATTTATCTCAATGGCATTGAGGGTTTTATTTCAATGATCTGTCTCTCTATATATATTTATATGGTAGCATTTTTTTGGTTGTTGAAAGATGTTCAATGATGAGTTACAGAAATAGATTTGTTTTCCATCATTTATCTCAATGGCATTGAGGGTTTCATTTCAATGATCTGTCTCTCTATATATATTTATACGGTAGCATTTTTTTGGTTGTTGAAAGATGTTCAATGATGAGTTATAGAAATAGATTTGTTTTCCATCATTTATCTCAATGGCATTGAGGGTTTCATTTCAATGATCTATCTCTCTATATATATTTATACGGTAGCATTTTTTTTTGTTGTTGAAAGATGTTCAATGATGAGTTACAGAAATAGATTTGTTTTCCATCATTTATCTCAATGGCATTGAGGTTTTCATTTCAATGATCTATCTCTCTATATATATTTATATGGTATGATGAGTTACAGAAATAGATTTGTTTTTCATCATTTATCTCAATGCCATTGATGGTTTCATTTCAATGATCTGTCTCTCTATACGGTAGCATTTTTTGTTGTTGTTGAAGATGTTCAATTATGAGTTACAAAAATAGATTTGTTTTTCATCATTTATCTCAATAGCATTGAGGGTTTCATTTCAATGATCTCTCTGTATATATATATTTATACTGTACCATTTTTTTTTGTTGAAAGATGTTCAATGACGAGTTACAAAAATAGATTTGTTTTTCATCATTTATCTCAATGGCATTGAGGGTTTCATTTCAATAATCTCTCTCTGCATATATATTTATACTATATCATTTTTATTTTTTTGAAAGATGTTCAATGATGAGTTACAGAAATAGATTTGTTTTCCATCATTTATCTCAATGGCATTGAGAGTTTCATTTCAATGATCCATCTCTCTATATATATTTATACGGTAGCATTTTTTTTTGTTGTTGAAAGATGTTCAATGACGAGTTACAAAAATAGATTTGTTTTTCATAATTTATCTCAATGGCATTGATGGTTTCATTTCAATGTTCTGTCTCTCTCTATATATTTATATGGTAGCATTTTTTTTGTTGTTGAAAGATGTTCAATGATGAGTTACAGAAATAGATTTGTTTTTCTTCATTTATCTCAATGGCATTGAGGGTTTCATTTCAATGATCTGTTTCTCTATATATATTTATACGGTAGCATTTTTTTTGTTGTTGAAAGATGTTCAATGATGATTTACAGAAATAGATTTGTTTTTCATCATTTATCTCAATGGCATTGAGGGTTTCATTTCAATGATTTCTCTCTGTATATATATTTATAATATACCATTTTTTTTTTTGAAAGATGTTCAATGATGTAATTGTTCACTATCTAATACAATATCAATAATATCCAATTTTCAATCACATCGCAATTACATACTGAACTCCTGCATGGAATTTTTGAGTTCTCTGGCTATATGGTTATTGCTTATATTTTCATGCATACAGAAATAGAGACACGGTACCATTTTATTTTGTTCAATGATGAGTTACACAAATAGATTTTTTTTCATCATTTATTTCAATGACATTAAGGGTTTCATGGAAATGATCTATTGCAGGTTCACTGAACATAATGGCACGAGGTAGAAAGGGAAACAGGTCTGTTAGACGTCGAACAGTTAGAGTCACTCGTGGGGTGCACTTCCATGCTGAAGATAATTTTGTCCAAAATGAAGACCCACTGACTCCTGTTGTAGATGACCACTCACCTAACAATACAACTGATGTATCCCCATTGCTTCTTTGAGGGCATGGCTGATGGGAACCACAACTACGACTATGAGGGGTCCACGCACTATTTTATCAACAGAGGAGGAGGATGCAGTTGTTCAATGGTGCAAAGACATGGCTAAAATTGGTCATGGTCTCCAAATCAGTCAGCTTCAATCAACTATTGCACAAATTACTAAGAATAGGCCTAATCCATTCAAAAACGGGATGCCAAAGAGGTCATGGTGGGCAGGTTTTAGATGAAGGCACCCTGATTTGATGATGAGAACAACAGAAGGAGTGGACTATGATAGGGCTATTATGCTTCGACCTTCTATTGTTGCCTCTTTCTATGACAACTTGGAGTTAATGTACAACCTCAATCACTATGGTAGTAGTCAGATTTGGAATTGTGATGAGACTGGTGTGCAAGCTGGGAGGAATTGTGGAATGAAAGTGATAGCCAAATTGGGGCAAAGGTGTGTACCGCACCTAATTTCGAAGAGTAGAGAGTGGATCACTATTTTGGCATGTGTTAGTGCATGTGGTTTCAGCATTCCTAGATTTTATTTGTTCAAATCTAAGAGGCGTATCCAAAACTACATAGCAAACTGCGAGCCAGAAGCATGCATGGCAGTCCAAGAACATGCATGGATGATGAAGAAGCTATTCTTAAATTGGTTGGAACATTTTAAACATTTAGTCCCTCATGGAGTTTCACCCTCACATAGGGCCCTACTGATCTTCGATGGTCATGGCAGCCATGTAGCTTTCAAGAAAATTGAAGAAGCAAGGCAGATAGTTATTGATTTGGTGACCCTTCTGGCTCATACAAGCCACAAATTGCAGCCACTTGATGTCTCTGTATTCTCACCTTTCAAAAATTATTTCAAATAGTAAAGGATTATATGGATGTCTAAGTTCCCACAAATTGAAATTGGAAGGGAAGAGTTGGCAACTCTTGCGAGCAAGGCCTTTGCCCAAGCATTGACACTGGCCAATATAATCAGTGGCTTTCGTAGGACAGGGATTTGGCCACTTAACCGAAATGCATTACAGAATGATATGAGACCAAGTGAGGCATTTGAGGTTGGAATAGAACATGATGTTGCTTCAAGGGATGAAGAACCAGAGTATATGGTAGCGGAAGCATGTTTGCGATTGGCAGGTTTGAATGAGGAACAGATTCAAGATTTTGTAGAGCTCCATAGTGGAACACAAGCAATGATTGAGGGTACAAGTTTGACACCAGAAACTGCTGAAGCAGGTCTACCCCCACAAACCAGCCAGCCAAATGAGGGTTTCAAAAGTACATCAGCAAGCATGTCTTTGCCAACACAAGTTGACATACCAAAGTGGACCCAAGATGCAGCCAACTGTGATGATGAAACGCTTTCCATGCCTAGTTTGCCAGAAATTGATCCAGCAGATGTCATTCGTTACTTCACCAAAGCAATCAATTGGGAGCAGCAAGATGGTGCTGATGGTGAAGATGAAGTTCACATAAGTGAAGACAAACCTAAGTTTGTACCATGCACACAAGAGGATGGGCAGCAACAACCAAGGCAAATCAGCTAATTCTTAAGACTTCTAGTGTAGAGAATGAACCAATCTTCACGTGGAGGTAAGAAAGGGGTTCTACGTCGTAGTAGCCAGTAACAGATCTTGATATCTGATGAGTACATTCAAAGGGAAAAAGATAAAGAGGCTGAAAGGAAAAGAGAAGAGGAATTGGCAGAGTGAAAGAAAGAGCATACGAGATAGAGGAAGGCACAACGTGAAGAAGAAGTGATAGAAAAGGAGGCTATGAGGGTGGAAAAATAGGCCAAAAAATTGCAGGATTCCCAAGACAAGTTCATTCGAAGACAAGACAAGGAAAAGAAAGATGCGGAAGCAAAGCTTCAGAAGGAGAGGATGAAAGCTGAAAAGGCAGCCAAGCGTGCAAAGAGGACAAAAGATGTTGCCACAGTCACAGAACCTCTACCCATCCGACACCCAATTCTCATGGAAATGATTAACCTCTTGTCCCTAGGCTTTGCAACTATTAATACTATGCAAGTTGGGACTACACCTGGACCCTCAGACACTGTGCAACTTACTTCAGGTGTAAGCCAAGCATTCCTTGCTCAAATAGCAAGTTGCTTACAAACCCCTCACAGCGAAGAAAACAATTTTGGTGGGCCAGACCCTAGTAGGCCACAGTTCATTGGGGTTGGATTTGTCAGACCTCCTCCATTTAATACCCAAATAGAGAATTGATATAACCATGATGCGATTAATACCCAAATGGAGAGCAGATTTTGAGTTTTGATATAACTGTGATGTGATTATAGAATGACATACTGCCATATTTTGTAATGTGTTCAGAACTCCGTTGTTTTCAGATATATCAGATGGATATTCCAATGAACTGATGGTGTTGTTGTAAATCTGATATGTTTGTTTTATGTGATGTGATATTTCTCATATACCAGTTGAATTGATCTCGTATATTTCTCACTATAAAAAAAGTCCACATAAGTGTTCAAATTACTCACTATCAAAAAGGCCATATCAATGGCATTTGATTATTCACATGCCACTGATATGTCCTCTTTTGATAGTGAGAAATTTGAACATTTATAAATATTCAAGTTGCAGTCATCATATTATAAGTATTCAAATTGCAGTCATCATATATAAATTGCAGTGTGTAATATGTCTACTAGGTCATTGCCTCGAAATGATAAAAGGAAGTGTCCCATTTGTAAAAAGGCACCAGAGAAAGAACTATTTTCTACTACCTTAAAAGATATCTTGTTAGTTGCCAAGTTATCATTCTTGGCAGTATCTAATAAGACATCTTTTAAGGCAATATAAGACAATTCTTTGTTTGGTTCTTTTCCTCAAATAGGGCACTTCCATTTGATCATTGAAACACAAACAATTCAAAAATTGAAACAAATTGAAACACAAACAATAGGGCACTTCCTTTTTCTACTACACTAAGTGAGGAATTTAAACAAATTGAAACACAAACAATTGAGAAATTGAAACATAAACAAATAATAAATTGCATTGTCTACTAGATCATTTCCAAAGTACAGATCAAAAAAAGAGAAGATTGAAACATATGAACTAAGTGAGGAATTTAAACAAATTAAAAAAAAATTATGAATTTGAAACATAAACAAATCACAAATTGCATTGTCTACTAGATCATTGTGAAAGTACAATTCCAACAAAGAGAAGATTGAAACATATGAACTAAGTGAGAAATTAAAACAAATTGAAACACAAACAATTCGGAAATTGAAACATAAACAATTTAGAAATTGAAACATAAACAATTCACAAATTGCATTGTCTACTAGATCATTGCCAAAGTAAAGTCATATGGACTTTACCTGAGAGGCATGCTTGTTGTCTTTGACATAGTGAGACCTAGACCATTGTCTGCCTTAACAATCACAACAAAATGCAAAACAAACTAAGGTGTGTTAAGAAACACATTTAATAAGAAATGCATAACTACCTAAGATATCTACACAAATTAATATAAAATGTAAGCATTAAAGGCATAATCTCCAAAGGATTGAAGTGTGTTAATAAACACATTTACATTGATATGATGATCTTCCACAAGTATGGTTCTTCCCTCGATGCTCTAGCATGCCTGCAAAAAACAACAATATTTGAGGGTAGCGTAAAGTTGTAACAACAAATCATCCATACATTATTGAATGCATAAGTACATACATATACATATCCAACTACATACATATGCACATGTACATAGAATTGCACATATACATACATATGCATATGTATAACATACATACATATTGCAAAGAAATAGTTTCCTAAGGAATGTGCAAAGGGAATTTGCAGAACTCAGAAATATGCAATGAATTGGATTTTTGTGGGAAACATTCGTTCATGTCATATTGAATATGCAGACCTCCATTGCTTCGAATTGTTCAGTTTTATTCTACACACACACACATGTATGTGTGTGTGTGTGGATGACAAACATATAGGCACACTAAGCTGTAAGAGAGCATTGAAATGAAACTGTAAACCGCATACAAAGAAATCATCAATATACAAAGCATAATGCAACAATGAAGGAGCATAAACCATCATTGGACATCCACCATGGCTATTAATATTATTTACAGTGATTATATTGAAATAAATGTTGGTTTACTAAAAATAGTATAATTTAAATTGAAAGATTTATAACATTTAACATTGTCTGTAGAAGGAATTTACTTATTCAATGTGTACCAATCTGAATGACCGCCCTTGAATAAGGAAACTGTTGTTGATTATAGAAAGTTATATGGCTATATGGTTATTGTCCATATACATATAAAAATATATATAGACAATAACCATATAGCCAGAGAACTCGCATCAACCATCATTATAGAATATATTATGCTATTGTGTGTTTCTTCATGTATACATATACATGTATATATATACATATACATATACATGTATATGTACATACATGTACACATGTATATATATACATATACATATATATGGACAATAACCATATAGGCAGAGAACTTGAAAGTGTATATAACAAGGAGACAAACTATAAGCATGAGATGTAGGAACAAAATATGTAATTGTGATGTGATTGAAAACTAGATATTGCTGATGTTCTCTTAGATAGTGAACAATTCCATCATTGAACATGATTTTCAAAAAATAAATGGTACCATATAAATATATAAAGAGAGACAGATCATTGAAATGAAACCCTCAATGCCATTGAGAGAAATAATGAAAAACAAATCTATTTCTGTAACTCATCATTGAACATCTTTCAACAAAATAAAATGGTATTGTGTCTCTATTTGTGTATGCGTGATAATATAGACAATAACCATATAGTTGGAGAACTCAACAAATCCATGCAGGAGTTGTAAGTATGTAACTGTGATGTGTGTCTATCTATATATATATATATATATATATAGACACACAGACATAGGTACAAAACTTGAAAAATTATATAACATTAACCATATAGCCAGAGAACTCAAAAGAGCAACGCAGGAGTTATAAGTATGTAATTGTGTTGTGCATGTGTGTGTGTGTATATAGACACACAAACATAGGTACAAAACTTGAAACATTATATAACAAGGAGAGAAACTAGAAGCATGAGATAGTGAACTGTGATGTGATTGAAAATTGGATATTGTTGATATTCTACTAGATAGAGAACAATTACATCATTGAACATCTTTCAACAACAAAAAAAATGCTACCGTATAAATATATATACAGACGAAGATCATTGAAATTAACCCCTCAATGCCATTGAGATAAATGATGAAAAACAAATCTATTTCTATAACTCATCATTGAACATCTTTGAACAAAATAAAATGGTATTGTGTCTCTATTTCTGTATACATGATGATATAGACAATAACCATATAGCTGAAAACAAAATGAGTAAATGGTTGAATGATGTTATTGTATTTCTCATATGAAATTTAATGGAAGTACTACATGGTATGCCTGATAATATTATTTACAGTGAATATATTAACAAATTGAAGGCAGAGCAAACAATGAAAATGCCACAAAAATCTTCATTTCCCTAAGTTTTTAGGGCGAAAAGGATAGCAGGAGTTCGTGCCATGTGTACACACCCACACACACACACACACACACACACACACACACATGTGTGTGTGTGTGTGTGTGTGTGTGTGTGTGTATGTATATCTGTATATATGTAATGAAAAATAATGAAGGGGTTTTGAATAATTATGAACAATAATCAATCTTTTTTGCATTCTCTATAATGATTTCGGCATTATAAATAGAGAGACACCATTTAACTACGCACCCATAAAATAAAATGATAAATAATGAAGGGGTTTCGATTAATTATGAACAATAATCATTTTTTTTAGCATTCACTGTAATGATTTCGGCATTATAAATAGAGAGACACCATTTAATAGCACACCCATTAACCATTTAATAGCACACACACACACACACACACGCATATATATGTGTGTGTGTGTGTGTGTGTATATGTAATGGTAAATAATAAAGGGGTTTTGAACAATTATGAACAATAGTCCATTTTTTTCCGCATTCACTATAATGATTTCGACAGTATAAACAAAGAGACAACATTTAACAATGCAGCCATAAAAGAAAATGATAAATAATGAAGGGGTTTCGAACAATTATGAACAATAATCAATTATTTTGGCATTCACTCTAATGATTTCGGCATTATAAATAGAGAGACACCATTTAACAACACACCCATTAACCATTTAAGAGCACACGCACACACACACACACACACACACACACACACACACACACACACACACACACACACACACACACACACATATATGCGTGTGTGTATATATGTAATGCTAAATAATAAAGAGGTTTTGAACAATTATGAACAATAGTCCATTTATTTCTGCATTCACTGTATTGATTTCAACAGTATAAACAAAGAGACCAGATTTAACAACACAACCATAAAATAAAATGATAAATAATGAAGGGGTTTCAAACAATTATGAACAATAGTCAATTATTTTCGCATTCACTATAATGATTTCGGCATTATAAACAGAGAGACAACGTTTAACAACGCAACCATAAAAGAAAAATGATAAATAATGAAGGGGTTTCAAACAATTATGAACAATAGTCAATTATTTTTGCATTCACTATAATGATTTCGGCATTATAAATAGAGAGACACTATTAACAATGCACCCATACAAGGAAATGATAAATAATGAAGGGGTTTCAAACAATTGTGAACAATAGTCAATTATTTTCGCATTCATTGTAATGATTTTGGCATTATAAACAGAGACACACCATTTAACATCGCACCCATAAAAAGAAATGATAAATAATGAAGAGTTTCAAACAATTATGAACAATAATCAATTATTTTTGCATGCACTGTAATGGTTTCGGCATTATAAACAGAGAGACACCATTTAACAACGCACCCATACGAGGAAATGATAAATAATGAAGGGGTTTTGAATAATTCTGAACTATAATCAATTATTTTCGCATTCATTGTACTGATTTCTACATTACAAACAAAGACACATCATTTAACAACGCACCCATAAAAAGAAATGATAAAAAATGAAGGGGTTTCGAACAATTATAAACAACAATCAAATATTTTCGCAGTCACTGTAATGATTTTGGCATTATAAACAGAGAGACACCATTTAACACCCCACCCATAAAAGGAAATGATAAATAATGAACGGGTTTCAAATTATTATGAACAATAATCAATAATTTTCATAGGCATTGTAATGATTTTGGCATTATAAACAGAGAGACGCCATTTAACAGCCCACCCATAAAAGGAAATGATAAATAATGAAGGGGTTTCAAACTATTATGAACAATAATCAATTTTTTTCACATTCACTATAATGATTTCAGCATTATCAACAGAGAGACACCATTTAACAGCCCACCCATAAAAGGAAACGATAAATAATGAAGGGATTTCAAACTATTACGGAGAATAATCAATTTTTTTCGCATTCACTGTATTGATTTCGATATTATAAACAGAGAGACAACGTTTAACAACGCAACCATAAAAGGAAATGATACATAATGAAGGGGTTTTGAACAATTATAAACAATAATCAATTTTTTTCGCATTCACTGTAATGTTTTGGGCATTATAAACAAAGAGACGCCATTTAACAGCGCACCCATAAAAGAAAATGATAAATAATGAAGGGGTTTCGAACAATTATAAACAATAATAAAACTTTTTCTCATTCACTGTAATGATTTTGGCATTATAAACAGAGAGACACCATTTAATAATGCACCCATAAAATGAAATGATAAATAATGAAGGGGTTTCAAACTATTATGAACAATAATCAATTTTTTTCGCATTAACTATAATGATTTCGGCATTATAAACGGAGAAACACCATTTAATAGTGCAACCAAAAAATGAAATGAAAAATAATGAAGGGGTTTCGAAGTAAACAAAGAGATATGCATTAACAGAGCATACGAAGAAATCATCAATAGACAAAGCATAATGCAGCTGCGAAGGAGAAAAACCATCATTGGACATCCAATATGCAATATGGACGAGTTATCGTTACTTGGGAATTGAGGTTACAGAGGAGGCCACCAATGGAGGAGGCCACCAAAGGCTGAGGTTGCAGAGCAGGCCGCCGAAGGCAGAGGTTGCAGAGGAGGCCGAGGCTACGGAGGAGGCCACTGACGGAAACAATTTTCCTAACTTGCGAGTGCAAATGTTAGGGAAATAGTTTATTTCCCTAAGTTTTGAGGGCAAAAAAGATAGCGAGAGTTCGTGCCACGTGGGGCCACCATACCTCCACGAGAAGGGGGTTATGGGTGGTCAACATGTTTTTTGACCACCCATTTTAAACTTGTTCACATTTATCATTATTTTTAATTATATGCATGTCATAATTTTTTTAGGTTAGTTATTTTTTATAAAAGGGTGAAAAATATATTAGCTTTTAGGTATTTTACAAATGGATAATGGTGTTTTTGTGTGCGAGTATTGGCGCAAAAGAGGTCAAGTATCAGTCGACACTTTGAAATGACCACTTTTTGACCTTTCGATGCATAACAACCCATAGATATTGGATCATTACTACCCAGAAGCCAGATCAATAGGTTTAAGAAGTTAAGTCACATATGAAGACAACCCAACAAAAAAAATTAGAATTCGATATATCATTTAGGATTTGTGGGTGCACGAAGTTAGCTATGACGGCTACTGGTGCTCTTCCCCTAGCTAATTTATTTTAAAATATTGTTCATTATCAATTCTCATCTAAGTGCAATTAAATTAAATTTTTAGCTGATAGGCTATCTTTAGGTGGGAACCCCCACTGGAAAAATGTCTCATGTCATCAAATAGTTTTAGGTTGTCATTTGACTATGAAATTTGTCTATTGTTTTCTTGTCATCGTCAAGAAATCATATCTCCCCAAATCTTGTTTTCATTGAAACAACAACTATATGCCCCATTTAACGTCACAAGTTCGAGCATGACCCAAGTGGAAGAAGATTCATTTAGAAGACACAAAACATATTCACTTTCCAAATGTTGCTCAATTTAATTTATGTTATTGTGAAGATCGTAAACGAGTCAAAGATCATTAGGTGTGTCTGCGATGCACCAGGTGGGAAGTACAAGGAATACATCAGACTATACCTATCCTTGGAAAGAAAGGCGGGTTAGAATATTATGGAAAAGAACTTGAGGGTATCAATGATTTTTTATTTTTTCTATGATAGGTGTGGATCGTTTTGAAACAAGGTGAAGAAATTTTGCGATATTTATTTTCTTATGTGATTACAAATATAAAAAGTTTTCCAAATCTAAAACTAAATCTGAAATGAATATGAAACTACACCATTCTATATAAATATAAAATCAATCATACCAAAAGGGACATTAGATTTACATAGAGAAATTCTTTCAGGAAAAATACCCCACCAAAGAATGAGGGCAAGTATATTATTGTTGGGTCTACAAGTGCTACTGGTGGTTTTGCATTATTATTCAAAAGAGAGAACTCCACAATAATACACTTCACTACACTTCTCCAAATGATGTCGGAACTTCTTGGAAACAATGACCAACTAATGGGTAAATAACTATGCCTTGGCACCAATTTATAGCCAAATGGGAAAGGAAAAAACACTAATGTTTTCCCAAAACAATAGGCCAAAATCACACCAATTTATAGCCAAATGGGAAAGGAAAAACCACTGATGTTTTCCCAAAACAATAGGCCAAAATCACTTGAAAAAACCCATGCCTTGGAGAATGAATAGCCAATATAAATAATATAATAAAAAGTTACTCTTCAAGTGACTCCTCATTAGTGCCAAACCCAAAGCCACTTAGTCTTTACACATTATGAGTGCTCCGTAGCTTGTGGTGAATGTTCAAATCCCCAAATGGACACCTTTTCTCCTCCCAAACTTGATCTTCTTATCCATGACCCTTCAAGTTTCATTATGGATGTGGAAAAAAGTGTATTTAATCCATTTTTATTTATATTTATCACATCTTCATGTTCATCTCTTGAAAATCCAATTACAAATAGTCATAAAGTACAAATATTTAATATTTTTCTCACATGTCATAGGGAACACTTTCTAAAGAACATAGATACATATGAATGGCTTAGTATTGCAAGGTAAATGTCACCTTATCCTAACATTTTCCCACTTGACATTATACAATGCAATTAAATCCAAGAGAGACATAAAATAAAATCAAGTACACTGATCAAGGCCCATGGCCTTCCTGCACCAAGAGAACTTTTATGTGGTCACTGGCTTTGTAAGTGAATCTACAACATTATCAAAAGTGTCAACTTTTTCTATAAATGTCATACCATTATCAATCATTTCTCACAAAAAATGTCATTGTACATTAACATTCTTAGTATGAGCATGATACATAGTATCATTGGCCAAACATATAGCACTATAACTGTCACATCCAATCCTCATAGTCTTGCAATCAAAACCAATGCTAATACCAAGTCTTTGTAACCATACTACCTCCTTAGAGGCATGAGTAGAAACCATTTATTCTTCTTCAATGGTAGAAAAAGTAACTATGGGTTGTCTCTTAATCATCCAAATCACTACTCCTCCAAACAAAGTAAATACATAGCCACTAGTGGACCTTCGAGTGTCCAAGTCTCCTACTTGATTTGCATCAACAAATCCATGTATATCCAATGACTTGGGCACATCAATAAATCAAACAATGATCAAAATCACCTCACAAATATTTAAACACTCGCTTAATAAAAGTCCAATTCTCTTTACAAAGATTAGACATAAACCTACTCATAACTCCCACCACTTTGGCTATATCTGGTCTAGTGCAAATCATTGCATGCATCAAAACCCCAATGACACTAGCACAAGGAACCTTAGACATATCATCAAAACTTGGTCACATGTCTAAAATCAACTTAGTACCGACTGGAAAAGGAATACTAATTAGCTTATAGTAATGCATATTAAACCTCTGCAAAATAGTGTCAACATACTTACTCTAGCTTAACCAAAGCTTTTTGTGAACCCAATCTCAACTAATATCCATCCCAAGAATATATTTTGCAGCCCCAATGTCTATCATATCAAATTTCCTAGAAATTTGAACCTTGAGTTCTCTAATCATCACCTTGTTGTTACCCATAAATAACATGTCGTCAACATACAAGACAACAATTAGTAGCTAATAATCAATAACGTTAATATAAACACAATGATCTTTATCACTCCTCTTATAACCCCACTTCAATACAAAAGTATAAAAATTTTGGTACCACATCCTCAGTGACTATTTCAATCCATACAAAGATCTCTTTAATTAGAAAACCAATTGTTCTTTCCCTTTCACAACAAAACCATCAAGTTGTTGCATATAAATCTCCTCCTCAAGATCCCCATGCAAGAAAGAAATTTTAACATCCATTTTTTCTATTTCAAAATCTCAAGAAGTAGCAATAGACAATAGGAATATAATAGAAGTCAATTTTGCAATAAGAGAGAAAATTTCACCAAAATTAATTCTACCTCTCTGGGAGTAGCCCTTGGTCACCAGTTTGGCCTTGTACCGCTCTAATCGTCCATCTACTCCAAACTTGTTTTTAAATACCCACTTGCATCCAATGGGCTTCCTTCCTTAAGGAAAACTTAAAAGATCCCAAGTGTCACAATTGTTTAAGGCTAGCATCTCCTCCTACATGGCCTACATCCAAGATCACTTTCCTTCAAAGAGAGAGCCTCCCTAAAGGATCTAGGTTCATTGTTAGTAGTTAACAAATAAAATATGCAACAAAATTATGGTGGCCTATACATGTATGATGGATTTAATTGCCTTGTGGACCTCCTTAAAGTAGGAGTAATAGGCTCAACCCATTCATCTTCCTTTGTATCCTCATCCTTGACATCATATGAACTCTCTGAACCCTCTTCTACTTCTCCATCTTCAGATCCATCAATTTGTTCTTCCACATGTGCATCTTCCCACTTCTCAATCTCTATTTCAAAATGCATTATCTATGCCTTCTCCTTTGGTTGTTCTTCACCTAAGTAATCTCTAAAATCACTAAAAATAACATCTCTAGAAAGGATCATTTTTTGAGTTAGAGGAATCCAAAGCTTATAAACTTTTACATTCTCACTATAACCAATCAAGATGCATTTTAAGCATTTGTATCTAGTTTAGATCACTTCTCTTGAGGCACATGAACGAATGATTCAAAACCAAAAACCCTTAAGTGTGCAACCAAAGGATTTCTACCTATCCACACTTCATAAGGAGTTTTGTTAGTAAGAGCTAAACAAGGAGATGTATTGATCAAATAACAAGCACTACCAACCAAAAGCATCCATCAAGCTTAGCACCAGTCAATATGCTCCTAGTTGTTTCCATTATGGTTCAGTTCATTCTTTTTTCTATCCCATTTTGTTGGGGAGTGTAAGGAGTAGTCTTCTACCAAAAAATACCCAGATTGATACAAAATCATCAAATTTCATTGAACAATATTCACCCCTATTGTCAATCCTCAACACTTTTACCTTATTATTTGATTGATTTTCCACTAATTCCTTAAATTTGTGAAACTTAGTGAAAACTTCATATTTGGAATGCATAAAATAAATTTGGATGTATCTCAAGAAATTATCAATGAAGGAAACATAATATCAAGATTTACCCAAAGAAACAACATCCACTAGACCACGCACATTTGAATGAATAATCTCTAATGATCTCTTTGCCTTATAGATTCCTTTAGGAAATGATGATCTATTCTATTTACCAAATATACAATGCTCACAAAAATTATTTTGGACAATATAATAATCAAAAAGACCATCAACAAACTTTTTATTTGGAATGGTCCTAAGACCTTTTTCACCAATTTGATGTAAGCTCTGGTACCACATTATACATGAATTTTCATTGCTAGTTACATTGGTAGAGTTATAAAAGTAGAGAAATTAAGCCTAAATAAAGTCCCTATTTGAGATCCTTTAGCTATCACCAAAATCCCTCTTGCCAACATACAACTAGACTTGTCAAATGTCACATGTACTCCAAAATCATTCAACTTGGATATAGAAAGAAGGTTTCACGCAAGTCCTAGAATATGCAAAACATTATCAATGGTTTTTTACTCTTCCATCATTGAAACATAATTTTACCTTTACCAACAACCTTCTTTGTGTTGTTATCACCAAGGAAAACATATCCCCCATCATATGATTTGTAAGAGGAAAACTACTCCTTGTGAGGAGTCATGTGGTAGGAGGCACCCAAATCAATAAGCCAAGCATCATCACGAACAGTGTTAGCAGAAAAAAACAAAGCATCAAAATCATCATCAGAGGACTTTTCTATGGAGGAATAAACATTATTTTTCTTAATTATACATTCCTTATTCACATGCCCACTTTTCTCATAATTCCAATACTTTAATCTTTTTGGGGGTCTTTGATCATCCTTTGGACTTCTCTCTCTTTATATCCCTTTACTCTTTCTGAGGGTCTTTAATCATCTTATAGACTTCTCCCTCTTTTTATCCCCTTTAGACCCATTTTCTCTGGGCCTTCCTCGCACATGCAAGGCATCTTGGGAGTCAACATTCATTATCTTTCTTCTCACCTCTTCTAAAAGAAGTATGGCAATCAAGTTGTCCATCTTTGGCTATGTAGTATCATTGCTAATAGCAATAATTAGATTTTCCCAAGATTCGAGCAAAGTGCAAAGAAATAAGATACATTTATCTTAATCTTCTAATTTAATATCTATCAATGCAAGCTTACTTATAATTAGATTAAAATCATTTGATTGATCTATAATAGATTCACCCTCTTTCATTTTCAAAGAATATAACCTTGTTTTGAGATATAACTTACTAGACAAACTTTTAGATTGATAAATGTCACCAGTCATCTTTCACAACTTGTATGCAATGTCTTTTGCAAAGACATTCAAGAGGATGATGTTAGAAAATTTAAATAACTGGAAGACAACTAAGAGTGGGGGGGAGGGGGTCAGTAAGTTGTCATGAGATTATCAGAACCTTAAGCAATTAAAAATTTAATATCGGAACCCAAAAGATCAATACCGGAATACATAAACTAATTACCAAAAGAGCAGATATATCAATTAAGTACAAGCAACAATTAGAGAATAAATGCCATCCACATGACACCAAGATTTGTACATGGAAAACCTGGTAAAGGGAAAAACCACGGTGGGAAGCCTACCCATAGTCAGATAATACTTTTGCAGTATGTGATTACAAATGAGGGGCCTGCACTTGCAAGAAGGCCAATAGCCTAGAGCATACTTCTCATTACAAAAGGAGTCTCACTGACTACATAAAAATCCAGACTACAATTCAGAAGAAAGAATAAACTGCAATGATATCATCTCCTATGCCTGAGTATTGTTATGGTTAAGCTCAATACCAAAGGACTAAATCCTCTTACATAAACCCAACTCGATCACCAATGATCAACCAAATCCTCTACATGAATGATTATTACATTATTTGCTCCTATTCCACATTCCTATATCCTCATATGATCTACAATGAGATCTTACACCATATATATACAAACCCTAGACCAAAAACAATAAGGTCGGCCACCAGAGAATAAAATAATTACATAATTACAAAACATGTCAGCCTGAGACCAAACAAATAATATCCAATCCATAAGACATCCCAGAAACACATCGAGAAGTCAAAACAACACATTACATTAAGTTGGTCCATAACCTAGATAAACCGGGATCCAATTTAGGTCCACACACACTAAAGCAATGATTCCAATCAGCCAAGTCACGAACACGATCACCATCGGTATCCTGATTCTCTACTAGAAGCCATACCAACACCACTTATGCATAACATCAAAGATCTTTCGATGAAACCCTCACCGGATCAACAAACCAAGCTTACCAACATACAGGATAGCATTCGACTACCAAATCAAAACCAACTGATTGAACATGAATTTGAGTAGCATGAATAGCAAATCTAAACCAATTCCATAAGCCAAAACTGTTGGCATTTGCATGAAGATTGCATTAATGATATGTTATGTTGTCATTGATGTCAATTGAACTGGTAATGGTATTTATGATATTGTTGATATTGTTGTTATTGACATTGTCTTGTAACCGGTAGGAAGAGCTTTGAGGAAGATGTTGTAAACTGGTATATAAGTATGCGAGTTGAACCAATAACCACTGTATAAGGTTAAACCCTTTCTAATTGATTAAGTTTTTTGAAATGGTTATGTTGGTTTATTATTTGATGAGTGGTAATGATGGTGACACATGTGGTCATTGTATGAAGATAAGTTCAGATTGTTTTGGCGCATTTTTTTGATTGTCTAGGGAATGAACAAGTGGATTGCAGCTAATGCAAAACGCGTGATGAGTTACAAGTCCGATGAAGCGGTGATCATAGAGCGGTTGGAATTTTCTTGAAGAATATGTCTAGATTGCTATGTAAATCCAATAGTCACAGTTGAACCAATTTGTTTGTAATCTCTATGAGAGAATTAGGTTTTTGTTCTGTTACCAACCTAATTGATTTGTATTTAAGGTCGATGAAGTTGTTTTGTAAAAGATGTTGGCAAGGTGTTGGCTGAAATCAGTTGAATATGTGGTTGCCTAACCGGAGAATAGATTTGTAGTTTGAGTAAAGGCATATTGAAGCTTAAAAGGATCTGATCAAGCAAATATGGTGCTATTTAGATAGATTAAGAAAAACCTGTTGTCTTCTAACAATTACAACAGAATTGAAATCCCCTAATCGGGTAAGCTCTAACAAGCTTGGTTACTTCTTAAATCTTCTAACAAGGTGGTCCATTAGCTTGGATTCTCAAATCCTCTACCGAGGTTACTCCTAATAGGGTATTTGCTTTTTATCAAGGCATTTTGTAAATCCCTTAACCGGGTGATTCCTAACAGGATCAGTTCTCAGTAGGACTTATTGTAAAATCTTTAATAGGCTTGGCTCCTAATAGGGTGAACTTTAGAAGAGTTCAGATAGCTATCTTGTGAGTCTCATCTCACAATAGTTTTTACCTATTTGTTTTTTCCACGTATAAACATTTATGTCATGTGGTGAATGTTTTTGTGGTGATGATCTTATTTGTTGATTTGATTAACTTCTAATAAGGCATGATAACTGGAAGCATTTTTAGATGGAGTGTGTTGATAAATGATTAAGCATTTGGATGTTTTTGTTTACTGTTAAGTTGCTTTAACAGTTAATCGGTTGATGTTGAGTATTCTTATGAGTATTGATCTTGACAATGATATTCTATTGATAAGTTTACTTTGTGTGATTGAGTTTGAGTTTGGGAAGTTTGTATCAATTTTTCAGTTTACTGATCCACCCCCCCCCCCTCTCAGTAATCTACTGGATACTTTTCCTTTCATCATACCATCAAAAACATATTGGAGCATACTAGAACATCATGATCTAATCCAGCCAGAAACCAAACAACCTATCGGGACTAGAAGGATACCGATAAAGTAGCCAAAACAACTAGTGTTGAAATCAATGACAAAACATCAATGCAACACATAATCAATTTCTGCAAATGGCCAACAATATCCCCCTTTGGCATTGATGACAACATTAGATGTGAAAAACATCCAAGTGCCAAGAAATGACAAACAAATCTCCCACTCAAAAATATAGCAATGAAGTTATGATCCATACTCTCCCTGTAGATGATATCTCAGTTAAGTTCTGCAAATTTCTCCCCCTAATGTATATATCCCCTAAGTTTTTCACATGAATATCTCTCCCCCTTTAACATCAATACCAAAAATCTGACATAAATATCAAAGAAAAAACAAAAACCAGTGAATCACAAGGCTAACTAATCCCCTCGAGCAGTAGCATCCACACATTAATCTGAAATGAATGATATCTCTGATAATGCATACCAAATTGATGCCAAATATCATCAATCAGTTCTTTGTCGAAGGGGCAGAAACCCCTAATCTGTCTCTGAGGTACTCAAATGATTCTTTAGGCAAAGGTTTATTGAAAATATCTGCAATCTGCTCTTTAGTGTTCACATAAACCAATCTAACTTCATTTTCTTCCACCTTATCCTTCAAAAAGTTATACTTGATAGATATGTGCTTTGTCTTAGAGTGAAATACCGGATTCTTTGATATGTTAATAGCAGCAGAGTTGTCACAGTGAATAACTACTGATCCAATGCAATGCACTTTTATGTCCTTCAACATTTGCTTCATCCATAGAACTTGTGTATAGTTAGTAGCAACAACAACATACTCAACTTCAACAGTAGATAAAGAAGTACATGATCGTTTCTTGTTGATCCACAAAATAAGTTATCCACCGGAAGTACTTTTTTATTCATCAACATCACCTGCCCAATCTGCATTTGTATATGGACATAAAGTAAAGTCATCATCTTTAGGGTACCAAAAACCATATTCGGGTGTACCTTGTAATTACCTAAAATCCTTATCACCACACTCTCATGATTTTCTCTAGGATCACTTTAATATCTTGATGCAATGCAACAACATTCATTATATCAAGCCTAGTCTAAGTCAAATATACCAGACCTCCAATCATAGACTTGTATCTTGTAGGATTTACCAATGCAGATTCATATTTCCTTGTCAATTTCTCACCGGTAACCATAGGAGTACTTATCGGTTTAGAGTCTTCCATACCAAATTTCTTCAACAATGTTGTGCCCAAACCTTTGGGCTAAAAATAGAACAATTTTTTTTTGAAACACTTAAACTCTCAAAATAATCTACATTTAAAGTGGAATCAAATAAATCTTGTCTTAACTAAGATGTAAATAGAATTGTTTTCTAAGGTTAGATTAATTAACCAACTCAAATAAGCGACATTAATTAATCTCAAGAGGTTGTCGCAATTTAGTTAGATAGTTTAATTATCTTAATTAAGTTGCCGCTAATTAAAATCGAGGGATAAATAGATATCTCAAATGCATTTAAATCATTCTCAATCAAACAATGATAATGTTATCTTAAGTTTAAAATTAATTAATTGAATGCAAATTCATTATTTAAATATAACCAACCGATAACGGTTCAAATTCCATAATGTCTTTTGTCAAATAAATCCAATTTTATGCTATAGTCAAATAATTAATGTTTTAATATAACTTAACATCCATATTTAATCGAATATATCAAATAACTATATAGTTTCCCTAGTTGAATAAATTAAATCAACTACACGATTAATGTATCCATATAACATTAATTCTCCATTTTCAATTATATAAAATAACTATATTAAAATTTATCTTCTCCCAATTCGGATAAGGAGTTTTAAAATTATTAACTCATGTGACTAGAATTATATGGGGGGGAATCATTTTCAAAATTTGGAAAGTATTTCCCCCTCTTCTTATTTTAATTTACTATTATTTATATTTTTTTTAAATCTCATACCCTAACTAGGGCTGAGTAATTTTCTTATATTTTATTTAAATCCACTTACTAACCCCTTTCTTTTATTTTTATATTATTCGCTAACCCTAATATATTTTTTTTGTCTTTTATTTGTATGCAAACCCTAATCCGGATTTAGATTAGGGTTGCATATTTTTATACAACTAAAAATCTTAACTTAATGTACTTCCCTTACCCGAAACTGGGTTAGGGTTTATCTATTTTTTTTTTGTATGTGTGTGTCTGATGTGTGTTATGCAGGGCCAAACTAGGGCATGACAGTAGCCAAAAGGAAGGGCGGAGGTCGAAAGGATGTTGGGCTTCACAGTGCGCTCCCCCCGGTCGCCATTGTGTTTACACACAGTGACGGTCGGTGTCGTCCACTGTGTGCACCCACAGTGGTGACCGATGTCATCCACTGTGTGTACACACAGTGGCGGCACCTCCCACGCCGACCACTGTGTGTATACACAGTGGCTCAATCCGTGAGTTGTCCACTGTGTTAACATACAGTGGTTCGGCCTATGCCCCCTGATTTTGTTTATATATATATATTTTTTACAGAGAGTTTAAAATTGAATATATATATATATATATATATATATATATATATATATATATATATATATATATATATATATATATATATATATATATATATATATATAAACGGATTCATGCATGTATCTTTGTCATATTTATGTGCATTTTTTTGTATATATATATATATACATATCCAAACTCATAGGGTTAGGATCTTTATTTATTTTTTGAAGTTATTTATACACTAGCATACATGAATGTAAAGAAAAGGAATGTGTTCAGGCTGTTCATAGATAGATGTAAATTTTATATTTATATTTTCTTTTCTGAAAGGATTTAATTAATCATAATTAGATTAACTTATACCTTCATAGTCTAAGACTAGATCTGCATGCATTTCTTCTATTTTTTTAACAGCAATGCATTTTTTTTTATAGTTATACTAACAACAAGCTAAAGACTACAAATAGGTTTTATTTTTATTTCTTTTGTTTATAGGCTAATTTTCTGCTATGTATAACAGAAGTAAAACTGACATAAATAAAATAGGACTGTAAGGGCATTTTTAACTTCAGTTAGATATCTTATAGGAAAAATAGATTTACATGGTTCTAAAAGCTTTCTGTTTTCCCTTTTTTTTTTAAGTGAAATAAAATGACAGTAGACAATCAACATATAAATATTGTAGGAAAATACATAAATACACGCTCCATTTCTTTTCTGCATCTTTCATTTCTTTACAAAAATTGCAGGGATAAATAACAATAGATTCCATTTTAAGACAAAATTAAATAAGATTTGCAACAACATAATTTTATTATAGAAATC
Source organism: Cryptomeria japonica (assembly GCF_030272615.1). NCBI lineage: Eukaryota > Viridiplantae > Streptophyta > Pinopsida > Cupressales > Cupressaceae > Cryptomeria > Cryptomeria japonica. The sequence goes on from NC_081410.1 coordinate 538,196,108, forward strand.
TAATAAAAATGCTTTTCTCATTTGAATGGTATGAACTCAAGTTGTCATTTATTTTATTTTTCTTTTACAAATGGGGAAAAATGTCCAGTTTGTCTCTCATCCCTAATGGATGAGGACTTAACTAAACAACACATTCCTATCTTTCAAAATAATTACAATAAATACATCTTTATATCTTTCTTTCTGCAACTAAGTAAAATCTACTACTAATCAAAATCTGCTACTCCTAGCTTTCTTTCCTCTTCCCAAGTAACCTGCATATAAAACATAATGTTGTGACCATGGGGTGCTCACCTCCTAGCCTAGGCTTACTAGAAGCCAGCCCCGAGCTTGGAGAACCAAGTCTTAGATGGGTTACACTCAAGCAAACACAAACAAGCAAAGGGGAAAACATAACACAACAAACACATTCCCTTCCCAAGTTGAAACTTCATCACATAATGTGATGTTTTACTAGGGTGGAAGTGGACCAAGTACCCTATAGTAGATCTGCTAGATAGTAACTCATAGCCAACTCCTGGCATCCAAGAAAACACAACAAAACTCATCTTAACCCCCATATCCTTATGACCCCCAAAAGGCAAACATGTCATATTTGCTCCCCTTATGACCCCCGAATGCATAAACAGGACTATGCAACAAGGGTCACATGGAAAAACCCTTGAGATCACTCTCATAATGAGAACCTCTCACTCTAAGGTTGTCAAACTCCTTCCACCCCCAAGACCATTTTGCCCTCCCAAGGGTAAAATAGTCTTGGATACTCCCAAACACAACAAAATACATAAACAGAAATAGAAAAGAATCACATAAAGCTTTCATAAATACAATGCAAGGAAGGATACAACATATACATTCAAGCATCCTACATATAGATTTTTAAATGAACAAGTAAGAAAACTCCAACTTTGAATCTACCACGGGTATTCTAGGGATAGATTGGAGAAGAGCAGGCCAATCCACAAGAATTTTTTGCAACACTTAGCCAAATTTTTCTATTCTCAAACTGGTTTTCCTTCCAAAAATTGTCTAAAATTTCCAAAGATGGAGAGTGGGTGATTAGCTCACTAAGCTTCAATCTCTAGCCTAAGAAGACTTCTCTCACTCCTTCCAACCTCTTGGGTAGAGTAAGGGACTCCCATTGGTTGGTCTTCCCTAGGTCTTACAGACTCCCTAACCAAGGCACCTCTAGAAGAGGAATGAAATGGGGAAAATGAATTACACCTATCAAGAAGGTTTTCTAACCAAGGATGAAACTCCTATAGATGGAATTTGTCCATCTTGGGAAAACCACTTATTTGGGTGGTTAAACAAGCCCTAGGGGAAGGACACATGGCCAAATTTGGCCTTCACCCATAGGTACCCCATGAGGCCTGATAAAAATGCTCTAAAACTAACCCTAAGAGTTGATTTAACACTTAGAAAGTCCACCTAAAGTTAACTTACGGGTCAAATCTGAGTTGACCCTCCTTGTGGCTCACTAACCTAGATTTCTTGGTACCTTCAAGGATAATTAGGAAATATAACAATTAAACAAGAAATGAATCTTTCCAAAAAGGTGACATGACAATTGCCAACACCACACACTACATAGGTGTCAAGTGACACTACAAAATAATACCACATCACAAATACACACATGGCAGTTGTCCCTTGAATGGTTTAAACAATTTAATGAATACAATTTACACTTATGCAAACATTTTACGTTTACGAATAAAATACAATATATACGGAGTGTTGTCTCTCTAAATAGACAACCCCTGGTTTTATGAACGTACATAGGTCTAGGATTGATTCTCCATAATATTTCCATGGTCACATGGATAATTTCCTGCGCATCTCAATTTAAACATTAGTACTTTCCAATAGCCTCATATAATATAAAACACATAATTAAGAATACAATTCAATCACTCTGCATAGAATTGACATTATACAATACAATTTGTCACATATCAAAGTAATTCACGTAAGCAATTCATCTTAACCCTCATAATTTAATCCATTCATAAGATATGCAACATATTTCTAGCATCATAATAAAGTCCTACAAATCAAATAATGACATAGATTGTCTCTATGTTACCCTATTTTAGGATCATATAAAATTCTATATCCACAAAGCATAGAAATGAAGCATCAATATATCAATGTTATCAAATTCGAGGGATCATATAAAGTTCTATATCCATAATGCATAAAAATAAAACATCCATAATAGTTCCAACATGAAAATCACTGAAAGGCTAGGATGGGTTGGGGTAGGGCCTCACACCCTCCCCCTCTAGGCATGAACATCCTCTTGGAGTTCATCAAAAAGATGAGGGTATTGTGATCTCATTCGTGATGCATCCTCCCATGAAGTTGTAACGTCATCATAGCAATCCCATTGGACCCTAACTTGGTCCAGCTCTCGACCTCGAAGGGCCAACATTCAGCGAGCCAAAATGTGAATGGGCTCCAAAGCTAGCTACCCGTCTGACTCGACTTGCAAGGCATCCCAATCTAAAATATGAGACTCATCATAGATATACTTCCTCAAAACTGATACATGAAACACATCGTGGATGTGTGATAGGCTAGGTGGCAAAGCTAAGCGATAAGCAACTAGTCCTATCCTCTCAAGGGTCTTAAAAGGTCCAATAAAGCGAGGTGCGAGCTTAGAACCCTTTCCATAACGGATTGGACTCTTATGCGGTCGCACTCTCAGAAAAAATTTATCTCCAACCATGTAACTCTGGTCTATCCTCTTTGCATCTGCATACTTCTTCTACCTATCTCGTGCCTCTCTAAGGTGGTGTCTAATCAAAATTACCTGTTGTTCCATATCACGAACCATCTCAGGACCTATGGTCACTCTATCCTCAATACGGTCCAAACTCAAAGGTGTCATGCAAGGTCTTCCGTACAAAGCCTGAAAAGGTGGCATCCCCAAAGAAGTGTGATGCCCATTATTATAGGCAAACTCTACTAAATGAAGGTACTCCTCCCATCTGGTCTAATGATCCATGACGTGCATGTGGAGCATATCCTCTAACACTTGGTTAACCCGCTCTGTCTATTCGTTCATTTATGGATGATAGGTTGTGCTGAAATTGAGCTTGGTGCCCATTGCTGCCTATAATGCCTTCCAAAAGGAAGAAGTGAAGAGGGAATCCCTGTTAGAAATAATCTTGTGTGGAACACCATGAAGCTTGACAATGTCTTGCAAGAACACCTATGCCACTACTGGTGTTGTGAAGGTAGTCCGAACTGGTGAGAAGTGGGCCACTTTGGTCAACTTGTCAACTATCACCAAGATAACATCATGGCGACGAGATGACATAGGAAGACCAATGATGAAATCCATGGGTATAGTATCCCACTTCCACTTTTGTATAGCATGAGACTAGAGCAACCCACCTAGATGGCGGTGATCCGCCTTGACTCTCTGACACTCAAGGCATCAGGGTACTAACTGAGTGATAAGTTGTTGCATACCTGGCTAATGATATAACTACCTCAAGTCTGCATGCATATTCTTAACCTGGGGATGCGTTGCATAAGGAGCTCTATGAGCCTCCATGATAATGAACTCTCTCAATCCCTCGGGAGAAGGTACATAGATGTGCCCTCTATGGCATAATAGTCCATCGGACTCTAAAGAGTAATCCACATACTTCCCCTCCAAGGTCTCCTAAGATCGGATCCTCTGAAAAACCTCTAGATACCATCCATCCTTTGGCAACCGCTGCAATATACGATCTCTCAAATCTGTGCTCATAGATATGGTGTATACCTCATGTTGTCTCATACTCAAGGCATCTACGACTATGTTCTCCTTCCCCTTGATGTAGTGGACATCAAAATCATACTCGCAAAGGAACTCCATCCATCTCTTCTAACGGGCATTAAGATTTGGCTAGGTGAAGATGTACTGCAAACTCTGATGGTTTGAATGAAGCTCGAAGTGATGAACCAAAAGGAACTGTCTCCACCTCACAAGTGCATGTACTACTACTGCAAGCTCTAGGTCATGCGTAGGGTAGTTAAGCTCATGAGTCTTAAGTTTCCTAGACTTGTACACTATAACTCTACCCTCCTGCATAAGGACTGCTCCTAATCCATCCAAGGAAGCATCTGTGCATACCATGAAATCGGTCGTGGGGTCTGGCACAATAAGAATAGGCACACTAGTGAGTGCCCTTTTCAGATCCTAAAAAGCCCTCTCACACTTCTCTGTCCACTCAAATTTCTTTCCCTTTTGCTGGAGGGATGTGATGGGGTGTGCAACTCTAGAAAATCCCTCAACAAAGCATTTGTAGTACCCTGCTAGACCCATGAAGCTCCTGACCTTTGTCACATTGGTTGGCACTGGCCAATCCATAATAGCTCTGATCTTTGATGGGTCAACTAAGATCCCATCACCGGATATAACATGCCCTAGATACTTGACCTCTGATCTAAAGAAAGCACACTTCGACAAACTGCCGAATAATTGGTTGTCCCTCAAACACTGCAAAACCTGCCTCAAATGCTCCTTATGCTCCTTCTCATTCCGAGAATATATCAATATGTCATTGAGGAACACAATCACAAATCAGTCAAGGAAGGTGTGGAATACCCCATTCATGAGACTCATGAATATAGCTGGAGCATTCGTAAGACCGAATGGGACCACAGTGAACTCATAGTGGCCATATCTGGTACGAAACGCAGTCTTGTGGATATCACTCTCCACAATCCTCAACTGATGATACCCTGACTTCAGATCTATTTTGGAGAACACTTTAGCACCCTAAAGTTGATCAAACAAGTCATCGATCTTGTGAAAGGGATAGCGGTTTTTGATGGTTACTTTATTCAGTTTCCTATAATCCATGCATAACCGAAGGGACTCGTCCTTTTTCTTCATGAAGATGACTGGTGTGCCCCAAGGGGAGATGCTAGAATGGATGTGAGCCTTCTCTAAGAGTTCCTCTAGCTACATCTTGAGCTCAGTAAGCTCATGTGTGGTCATCCTATAAGGTGCTCTCAAAACTGGCTCAACTCTCGGCACCAAATCTATGTAGAAGTCAATCTCTCTACTAGGTGGCATACCAGGCAGCTCGGCTGGAAACACATGCAAACATCCCAAGGATGGGATGATCATCTATGGAAGGCTCCTTCTCATTTTCTTCCTCTCTATCACTGATGGTGATAGAAAACAACTGACATCCCTTTCGCATGCTCCGCTTAAGCTGCATAGTGGAAATCATATGAAGAGACACAGGTCTCTGAATCCCAATGATTACTATGGGAGCACCATGATCATCCTCACACTCAATCTTTTTCAGGCGACAATCCATCTTGGCTCTATGGGCGTAAAGCCAATCCATGCCAAGTATGATGCCATAGGATCCGAGTGGTGTAACTCTAAGGTCTACTAAGGTGGTGGTATTACCAATCTAGAGTGCACATCCCCTAACCTCTGAATCCACATACACTCTAGCCCCTAATGCTAACTCCACTTCCCAACTGACACCTTGCCTAACTGCCACTAGCCCGCAACGATCCACAACCAATGGAGATATAAAGGAGTCAGTCGCTCCTGAGTAAAATAATATAGAAATATTGATACCTCTGATCATACCTACAGCCTCAATGACTATGGCCTGGTGCTCTGCCTGGCGGTTGTCAACCACTGCGAAGACTCTATAGGACTTGCCCATATCTCCAACTGTATGCTCTGATGCTGCCATCCTCTGATTACTTGCCATCTGACCCTGTGGACACTCTCTTGCCATCTTCCCCATGGCTCCACATGTGAAACAAGCACCGCATGCCTGAAATTGTGCACCCTGAGGCCTAGAGTAAGGCTACCCACCTATCCTGCTCAAACCACTATAGCCACCCCTAGAGGTCTGTTGAGTCTGTGTCGGAGGTGTGTATGTATACTCTGCTCTCTGGTTGCATCTAGGACCCTGTGACTACCACTGCTTGGGCTTAAAGCCTTGTTGTCTCTAAGGGGGCCTCTGCCACTGACTCTGCTATGACTGCTATGGAGGAGGGGGTTTATAGGACCCTGATGCATTTCTGTGGTTGCCTTTCCAATGGGGTTTCTAAAACCCGAAAGATTGGGGTGTCGGGTTTCGGTTCTGAAACTGTTCCCTCGTGTCCTATGGCATGACTTGAATCTCCTCAGTTATCAGGGCCTTCTCCATGGCAAACCGAAGGCTTCCTAGAGCGGCCATCCACACGAGTCTTGCTATCCCAACATTCACCCCCATGACAAAATGGTTGATGAGCAGCTTCTCGTCCTTCAGGTAATCTACATAAGGCAGGAGCTCAATAAACTTGCTCTCGTACTAGGTCACTAAGAGACCCTTCTACTGGAGGTTGAGGAACTCATCGATCCTACGCTGCCTGAAGTGCTCTAATAGGTACCTCTCCCTGAACCTCTTTATGAAGATTTCCCATGTGAGGGTGTCTGCAGTTAGACCACACTTGAATTCCTCCTGTTTCCACCATGTGGAGGTCATCGATCTTAAAAGGTGGACTGCAACTCCTGCCTTCAGATTGCTTTCGTAAGAACGCAATGCAAAGCACTGATCTAGGCCTAAAAGCCAAGCCTCAACATCTACACTGTCAGTAGATCCCTCAAAAGATGGTGGCTAGAGGTGAAAAACCTCTCTGATCAGATCTCCTGGTTCCTGACGTGCTCTCTCAAAGTACATAGGTGTTGCTACTGGAGGTGATCCAGGTAGATGAACGGACTCAGGCTCATGCTCAGCCTCACCCTCTATGGGATTAGGAGGTGCACTCCTACTCTGTTCCCTATCTACTAACCTATGGCTCCCTGAGTTCTAGTTTTTTGCATGACAGTCAACTGCTGGAAGCCTATCCTGCACTATCCCAATCAAGTTCTTAAGTGCTAATAAGATGTCTCAGTTTGGGTCAACTGATGGTTCAGGAGGGGCTTTCGGGTTCCCTTCTAGAACTAGTTCCTCCCTATCAACATCCCTGTGTGCCATACGTGTACGCTTAGGACCCCTTCCGCGCTTGCGAGCTTGTCACGTAGTCGGAGGCATCCTTATCAGAAAATAAAATAAATAACTAATCTCCAGGGAAAAAATTAATTAATTAAATAATTAAAGTGAAACGTAACGGAGAAAGGTTCCTAGTGTTGGAAACCTTGCTCTGATACCAAAATGTCGTGCCCAAACCTTTGGGCTAAAAACGGAACAATTTTTTTTTGAAACACTTAAACTCTCAAAATAATCTACATTTAAAGTGGAATCAAATAAATCTTGTCTTAACTAGGATGTAAATAGAATTGTTTTCTAAGGTTAGATTAATTAACCAACTCAAATAAGCGGCATTAACTAATGGAGATTAATTAATCCCAAGCGGTTGTCGCAATTTAGTTAGTTAGTTTAATTATCTTAATTAAGTTGCCGCTAATTAAAATCGAGGGATAAATAGATATCTTAAATGCATTTAAATCATTCCCGACCAAACAATGATAATACTATCTTAATTTTAAAATTAATTAATTGAACGCACGCAAATTCATTATTTAAATCTAACCAATAAGAGTTCAAATTCCACAATGCCATTTGTCAAATAAATCCAATTTTATGCTATAGTCAATTTTAATCTCCCCTAAACCTTTAAATTTGATGATATAATTAATGTTTTAATATAACTTAACGTCCATATTTAATCAAATATATCGAATAACTATATAGTTTCCCTAGTTGAATAAATTAAATCAACTACACGATTAATGTATCCATATAACATTAATTCTCCATTTTCAATTATATAAAATAACTATATTAAAATGTATCTTCTCCCAATTTGGATAAGAAGTTTTAAAATTATTAACTCATGTGGCTAGAATTATATGGGGGGGAATCATTTTCAAAATTTGGAAAGTATTTCCCCCTCTTCTTATTTTAATTTACTATTATTTATATATTTTTTAAAATCTCAAACCCTAACTAAGGTTGAGTAATTTTCTTATATTTTATTTAAATCCACTTACTAACCCCTTTCTTTTATTTTTATATTATTAGCTAACCCTAATATATATTTTTTTGTCTTTTATTTGTATGCAAACCCTAATCTAGATTTGGATTAAGGTTGCATATTTTTATACAACTAAAAATATTAATTTAATGTATTTCCCTTACCCCAACCCAAAACTGGGTTAGGGTTTTTTTTTTTTGTGTGTATGTGTGTGTGTGATGTGTGTTATGCAGGGCCGAAAGGATGCTGGGCTTCACAGCGGGCTCCCCTCGGTCGCCACTGAGTGGCGGGCGGTGTCGTCCATTGTGTGCACCCATAGTGGCAGTCGGTGTCGTCCACTGTGTGTAAACACAGTGGCGACTGTGGGCCGTCCACTGTGTTTACACACAGTGGTAGTACCTCCCGTGCCGACCACTATGTGTAAACATAGTGGCTCGCTCCGTGAGCCGTCCACTATGTTAATACATAGTGGTTCGGTCTATGCCCCTTGATTTTGTTTATACTTTATTTTTTTAATTTATAGAGAGTTAAAAATTGAATATATATATATATATATATATATATCCAAACTCATAGGGTTAGGATCTTTTTTTTTTTTTGAAGTTATTTATACACTAGCATGCAGGAATGTTCAAATTGTTCATAGATGGATGTAAATTTTATATTTATATTTTCTTTTCTGAAAGGATTTAATTAATCATAATTAGATTAACTTATACCTTCATAGTCTAAGACTAGATCTGCATGCATTTCTTTTTCTTTTTTTTAACAGCAATACATTTTTTTTTTACAGTTATACTAACAGCAAGCTAAAGACTACAAATAGGTTTTATTTTTATTTCTTTTGTTTATAGGCTAATTTTCTGCTATGTTTAACAGAAGTAAAAATGACAGAAATAAGATAGGACTGTAAGGGCATTTTTAACTTCAGTTAGATATCTTATAGGAAAAATAGATTTACATGGTTCTAAAAGCTTTCTGCTTTCCCTTTTTTTTCGAAGTAAAAGAAAATGACAGTACACAATCAACATGTAAATATTGCAGGAAAATACATAAATACACACTGTATTTCTTTTCTGCATCTTTCATTTCTTTACAAAAATTGTAGGGATAAATAACAACAGATTCCATTTTAAGATAGAATTAAATAAGATTTACAACAACATAATTTTATTACAGAAATCTAATAAAAATGCTTTTCTCATTTGAATGGTATGAACTCAAGTTGTCATTTATTTTTATTTTCTTTTACAAATGGGGAAAAATGCCCAATTTGACTGTCATCCCTAATGGATGAGAACTTAACTAAACAACACATTCCTATCTTTCAAAATAATTACAATAAATATATCTTTATATCTTTCTTTCTGCAACTAAGTAAAATCTACTACTAATCAAAATCTGCTACTCCTAGCTTTCTTTCCTCTTCCCAAGCAACCTGCATATAAAACATAATGTTGTGACCATGGGGTGCTGACCTCCCAGCCTAGGCTTACTATAAGCCACCCCCGAGCTTGGAGAACCAAGTCCTAGATGGGTTACACTCAAGAAAACACAAACAAGCAAAGGGGAAAACATAATACAACAAACACATCCCCTTCCCAAGCTGAAACTTCATCACATAATGTGATGTTGTACTAGGGTGGAAGTGGACCAAGTACCCTAGAGTAGATCTGCTAGATAGTAAGTCACAGCCAACTCATGGCATCCAAGAAAACACAACAAAACTCATCTTAACCCCCATATCCTTATGACCCCCAAAAGGCAAACATGTCATATTTGCTCCCCTTATGACCCCCGAATGCATAAATAGAACTATGTAGCAAGGGTCACATGGACAAACCCTTGAGATCACTCTCATGATGAGAGCCTCTCACTCTAAGGGTGTCAAACTTCTTCCACCCTCAAGACCATTTTGCCCTGCCAAGGGTAAGATAGTCTTGGATACTCCCAAACACAACAAAATGCATAAACAGAAATAGAAAAGAATCACATAAAGCTTTCACAAATACAATGCAAGGAAGGATAAAACATATACATTCAAGCATCCTACATACAGATTTTCAAATGAACAAGTAAGAAAACACCAACCTTGAATCTGCCAAGAGTATTCTAGGGATAGCTTGGAGAAGAGCAGCCCAATCCACAAGACTTTTCTACAACACTTAGCCAAATTTTCCTATTCTCAAACTGGTATTCCTTCCAAAAATTGTCTAAAATCTCTAAAGATGGAGAGTGGGTGATTAGCTCACTAAGCTTCAATCTCTAGCCTAAGAAGGCTTCTCTCACTTCTTCCAACCTCTTGGGTAGAGTGAGA